>NC_133530.1:67506852-67607928 GCF_048544455.1 Silene latifolia | reverse complement strand
CAAGATTCTTATGGAAACACGTATAACAAAATTTAATGACTCATTCAACTAAACCACGAACTAAGAATCAAAACACGGACTCAAAACCCAGAGTATTCGGTCTAGTATCCGCAAGAACTCGGCCGAGTACGCGGTACTCGGTCGAGTTTATGGGGGCAGAACTCGTTTGCTTCGCATGTAGCAACCGGAAAGTGTGGACACGGGGGGCCCACGGGGGCGCTTGGGAAAACAAGCGTTTGCATTTGTGGAGTCGCCACCAATTTATTTTGAAAAATTGGAAACCGTTCGAATACTTCGCGTCATGTCAAGACACAAAGTAATGACATAGACACTAAGAACACGTTACCCTTAACATTCTATGTCTAGAATGACTCTCGTGGATGCCAATGAACATGGATGTTCACAGAGATCTGGAATAAGGGGTGAGGGTACGTATTAGGAAGCTCTTTTGAATTTTGATCGAACACCTAATCCCGCCCGCCTCGATAGCGGCCTCTACTAATGATTAGGGAAGTCATGTATACTTGATATGTTGTCGATTATATGCATGCAATGCAACATTCATCGTTTTAATCCTAGCATGTGAAAATTAACTAAGTCGGTGAACAAATAATTATCACTTATTAATGTCGAATTAGGGTTTAGAAAGTTACATGTGAAAAAACGAATAAACATACATAATAAATACAATAAACGATAAATAAATAGCAGTAATTAAAATTACAATAATTACATTGGTTCAATGAATTACGTCAAAAATATACTTAAGACGGACAATTTTAGAAAAGAAAAGGAAAATAATTAAGGTCAGAAAACGGACAGATTAGCGATGATATTACAATTAATAGTCGATTAATACGTAAAACTAATAAACTAGGTCAAAGCAAGAACGGAAGTTCAGAGACATAAGTCACCCCGGAACCGTCTCTTGGAAGAGGCGCAGGGGTCACTGCGTCTGTTCCTGAGGTGAGTTCTGACTGTGAAGCCGGAACTGCATATTGTTAGTGTTCATTGGTGATTTTAATGATCGATTATTGATATTCGACTCAAGTAGAAGTGATTTAGAAGATTATTTACATGTGAATTAAACATAAAAAACAAGTTAAACGAATGAGAATTAATTATAGTGAACTAAGGTGAATTATGAACTAACTACAAATTAATTAGGTTTATTCATGCAAATTAATGAGGTTAGATGATGATAAATAGATGAAATATACAAAAGGCGAATTCCAGAGATTTGATATGAACGAATCGAATCTCTAAAATTCGGGTTTGATTTTAATGACGAAAACCCGCAAATATTAATTACTTAGGATTTAAGTGGGAAATTAAAGGGTGATAAATAATTATGAATCATGTATTACAATTATGCGAGTGAAAATAAGAAGAGAGGAATAAAAGAAACGAATTAACAAAGAACAAAGGAAGAAGAAGAAAGGCAGAAACTGCGGTAGCCTCAGGAAGAGGCGCAGCAGATGCTGCGACTCTTCGAAGGGGCGCAACAGTTGCTGCGTTTCTTCTCGACGTCTGTCTTCTGTTAATCCGCAAAAATAGGTTTGATAAAAGGGTTTTATAAATCGGTCTTAAACATGTTTTCGACGTAAACCTTACATTAATTTATACAATAATAAAATACAATAATAAAATATGGGATTTACACTCTCAGACTTACATGTTTGACGAAACGAGATTAATTAAGTTAACGATTAGTGATTGCTCGACTCGAATATATGATGAAAGTGCCCTCTTAAGAGGATTTAGATTAAATTGATTTGATTAATTGAAGTGGAGTTGGTCAAATTGGTCGGTCATGCAAACGAGACTGATACTCAGAAGGATCCGAGCTTACGTGGTCGATTGATCAAGCACGTAGACGTCAATAAGCAAAGAGCGCAGTCTTAGAATGCAAAGGGAAAAGAGAAGGGCGGACACTCGCGTGAGAAATATGAGGAACGAAGGTCCCTATTTATACTAATCACACGGAGGAATTAGGGTTACGGTAAAACTTTGGAAACAAATCTTGAAAAGATCTTAAAATATGCAGAAAAGAGCTGGGGAAGAGGCGCAACAACCACTGCGACCCTTGGAAGAGGCGCAGTAGGTGCTGCGTCCTTTCCCCAGAAGTTTCCTCCCGTGGAAGAAAGATTTTCCGCGTTTCTGTTATGGAATTGCGGTAGATCTCAACTTCCTTATTTTTCAAAATATGATTTCGGGATATATTTTGCCAAAAAGATTAAAAGATTAAATTATGGAATAGAAATATCCGGAATATTCCAGAACATTCCGACTCGGCATTTTAAACGGTTTATTAGAAAATGAAGACGGTTTTTGACCCGGACTCCAAATGAACTCTAATTACTGTCAAAACGACCATAATGGCGCGTAGATGACGACCAAGGGGTAGACACAAGTATTTGAGCTATCACTTGACGATAAACTTACGATCTGTCATAAATCGTTCCGTGTACCAAACATGCGGCCTAATCATCACCGGGTGGTTTGCGGGAGGTGCAGAAATGAGGTATCTACAGAGCCCCCACTTTGACCGAGGCTTGGACAAGGCGAAAGTCAAAGTATAGCCATCAAGTCAATCGAAGATTACAACCTAACGACTATGGCGACGCGAGGCGGCTCAAGGGGTCTGAGCCAAGGACCTGTCGTCGGGAACATTTTAGAGTCTGTCGACTATCGGGGAGGGTCGTTTAAAGTCCATTAGACTACGTAAGAAGGCTCGCCAGCCATAAGAAGAAATCATACCTGAGACTTCTTTCTTTGTCGAACTCTGAGGGGAAATAAAACGTAATATTGAGGGGCAGCAGGACATCGGTAGAAACTGCGGGGGAGAATCTTCTCGCGTCGGTCTCAAGCGAACTCCATATCTCGAGAAGTACAATCGGCTGTCATGAACTCTCGCTGGGAAAATAATTGAGGCGTGTCAAAACACCGTCAGAGAAAACCCGCTCGTTGTTGCAAGCGAAGTCTTGATAGAGTACTGCGATAATTCACAGTCTGCTCGAAGATGAAGTACTGGGACAATTCACAGTCTGCTCGAAGATACAGGTCCGGACAAAGAATAAATATCAAATGGACTAAATGCATGATATATGTTTATGTTTTATAAAACTGTGGTGACCCATTCGGGGATGGTGATCAGATTGTGACAAATGATGATTTCATGTTAGCTGCGGGATCGAGGATGGGATGTCATCACCTAGAGTCTTAGCTTCCACTGTCATGAGTCCTTAGATATTTTTGAGTTGTATTTGGTTTACATTATTTATACTTTGGTTTTCAGTTGTAAGACGATGTAATAAGTTATCTTTGTACTTTAATAATTGTTCTTTGATGGTCACTGTTGATATACTTACCTCGGGCAACCGAGATAGTAGCACCGTTATATGCTAGGGCGGTCCTTGGTAAGGCACCTTGGTATATGGGGGTGTTACAAAGTGGTATCAGAGCGACGATTTTGGAACCTAAAACTAATGAACAAAATGAACTTAGGGTGTCTAATTAAAATGAACCCGGTTAAGAATTGTTTGGAGTTAACGCAAAGGTTTGAGAGACGTCTCGAAACCGCGATATTGCCCTTACAACTTTGAGCCGGTCACTACGGGGTATGTCAAGAGGATCGTTGTGTGTGTGTGTGTGTGTGTGTGTTTATATGTGTGAATAAAGTGGTGTATATGGTAGTCTATGTGCATTAATATGGGTATGTGGACTAATGTGGTGATTTTGACGAGTAATATGAATTGCATGGGTGAGTGCAGGGACGAAGCTAAGGTTAAATTATGACCCGGGCCGATTTTCACTTTGTCCCATGTCTACAACCATTTTATCATAGATATTGCATATTTTAGCATTTTCAATACGCATAGATATTAGGATTTTTAGATTAGAATACTTACGAAACATACAAATTAATATTTATTTTTATGTAATACATTGGTTTTTCAACAAACTCACTCTATATTTTATATAGAGTGTTATTTATCTATACGATGAAATAAATCCAAAATATAAATGATAATAAACCAATTTTAAGAGGTTCTATTATAAAATAAGGTGAGACCAAAGTCGTAAAACAATCACTAATGGAGTATGATGGTAGTATTGTTTACTTAATTAAGACCATTAACCAAGTGGTGTTAGTCCAGTGGTAACCGAGTTAAACCTTGAAACTTGCAGAAATGCAGGAGTTGAGAGGTCCCGGGTTCGATTACCAGCTGGGGCGAAGATCACTTGACCACTACAGCCCCCAAAGGGGGTGACTTATATGGTCCATGTGATGGTGCGGGAATGCATGGGCCCGGGGTATTCAACCCTCCCGTCATCAAAAAAAAATATCATCCTTGTCAACGTTAAAAATGTAATAGATCGGATCGTTGAGAGACGGAATATAATCGGCGCGAAATAAGAAAATTGGGTAAAAAAGAGACGGAATATAATCGGCGCGAAATAAGAAAATTGGGTAAAAAAAATGCAAGAGAATTCTAAAAAAGTAGTTTCACGGGGTCGAACTCATGACTTGCTAGAACCACACCCCACTTGCGTGCATTGTTTACCACTGGGCTACCATAGATTGCTACACTAATTACTACCATTTAATACATATCCTTTAAAACTCTACCCGAGCCGTGGCCCATTTGGCCAGGACCGAGCTTCGTCTCTGGGTGAGTGGAGGAACAATGTGAATATAACACCCCCATACATCAAGGTGCCTTACCAAGACCACCTAATGCATGAGAATGCTACCATCTCGGTTACCCGAGGCATAGTAATCAAAAGTGACCATCAAGAAACGTACTTTAAGTAAATGGTTTAAGGTGATTACATCCAAACCAAAACTGAAAGGTACAAAACAACTGATCCAAACCAAAAATCCAACTGAATAAATAAAAATGTCATGACACAACAGCGAAAGACTACTAGCTGACTTGTGGTGACTCATCCCCAGCTAACCCCCTCGCATCCAAGCCATACCTGTTAAACACTGCTCACCATCCCTGAATGGATCACCGCAGTTTTCAAAACAATTAAACAGGTCAGTTACTGTACAACGATATAAGATAATATAACAACAAGTACGCAGTCACAATCCTCCAACACTGTCACATCACCAATCATCTGACTACAAACTAAAGTGTGTAGCCATGCCAGAATATCCATCGCAACAGATATTTCACACCGCCAGTGGGGGACCGCAGCCATTCCCACCTAAGCCCTGCTCATCTCCATCGAGCGAATAACCCATGTTCCTTAATGTGCACATCCCCTTGTGATGGGAACCACAACGGGCAAATCAAGGGCATGAAGCTACTTCTGCAATTGACTCCACTCAGCCGAGGGCGCACCTCGCGAACCATAGACAATCAATAACAACCAATTACAATATCAACAATACCAAAACCAATTACGATATATTCACATGTCAATCAACCATCAACCATCTCATAATCATGTATACAATAACTGAGTAGGAAAACCCTACCTGGAATATAATCACCAAAATCAACACAAGCAGCGGATCAAAAGCGTTCCTCTACGAAATCACCTCATATCAACATATAATCATACAATTACAATCTATCATCAACCATACTCCCAAACACCCCCAATTCACCCAATTAGGGTTTAACCAAAACTAACGAATTAACATAAAAAATGGTACAACGATCTTACCCACAATACGACGGTCTCAACGGTATAAAGAACTCCAAAATATGACAACTCTACCCCTTGGATTTGATAGCAATGAGAGAAAAAGAATCGACGTTGCTTTGTTTTTTTGTAAAAAGTGTAGATTTTAGGTAAACGGTAAAAAGAACTGACATAGGCAGTTTATATATCATTTCACGCATTGCTATCAAAACCCGGGAAAACCCGTATAAAACCCGACTTACTCGATCAAGTAACTAAGGTACTCGATCGAGTTGCCCCTACTCAATCGAGTACCCTACAGGCAGTACTCACTCCAGAATGCAAAACTGACTTACTCGATAGAGTAAGCCCCACTCGATAGAGTACCCAGGCCAACAGCTCATAAATCTAAGGTATTACAGTCTTCCCTCCTTAAAAATGAACTTTGTCCCTGAAGTTCAAACCCATACTGAAAAACAAACTTGGTAACTCAACTATAACACAATCCACACAACGAAAACTCAAAAATCAAAACCCAAACACAACTCATTATGACTCAAAACAATCACTAACTTTACCAAAACTTAAACAAAACCGTACCAATGTGATCATCTCCTACCCCCTAAAAAAAACATGGTTACGTCCCCGTAACCACACATGCCTGATAAAAAAGAGACGGATACCGCTCTTTCAGAACCTCTTCCGCCTCCCAAGTTGCTTCCTCAACATTGTGATTAGACCATAAAACCTTGAGCAACACTGTTTCGCAGATCTAGTTTTGCGAACCTTGCGATCAAGAATCTCTTTTGGCACCTCTAGATAAGACAAGGATTCATCTAAATCGATGTACTCCACCTCTAACACATGAGAAAGGTCATTCACATACATTCGTAACTGAGACACATGAAACACATTATGTACACGATCTAAAGCTGGTGGCAGAGCTAACCGATAAGCAACCTCTCCCACACGATCCAAAATCTCATAAGGGCCAATGAATTTTTGGCTTAACTTCCCTTTCTTACCAAACCGCATTACCCCACGCATAGGTGACACTTTCAAAAGAACCTTATCCCCAACCTGAAACTCGATGTCCCGACGATATAAGTCCGCATAGCTCTTTTGTCAATCCTGGGCGGCTTTCATCTTTTGCCGAATCACTTTCACTTGTTCTATCATATCCTGTACCATTTGTGGTCCTAAAACCACTGCCTCAGCACTATCATCCCAGCAAATCAGACTCCTAAACCTCCTCCCATACAAAGCCTCAAACGGAGCCATCCCAATAATCGTATGGTAGTTGTTGTTGTAAGAAAACTCAATCAAATCCAACTTATCTTCCCAACTGCCATCAAACTCAATCACACAAGCCCTTAACATATCTTCCAAAGTCTTGATTGTTCTTTCTGTCAATCCATCTGTCGCAGGTTGAAATGCAGTACTCATCTTCAAGGTAGTTCCCATCAACTCCTGCAACTCTTGCCAAAACCGAGAAATGAACCTCGCATCCCGATCTAACACAATGTCCTTTGGCACCCCATGTAACCTCACCACATTCTTATTATACCCATTTGCCAATTGCACCTTACTCCACGTATCTTTCATGGCAATAAAATGAGCTGACTTGGTCAAACGATGAACGATCACCCATATCATGTTATTACCTTGTTGAGTCCTCGGTAACCCCACTATGAAATCCATGGAGATAGATTCCCATTTCCACGCAGGTACCTCAAGAGACTGAATCTTACCTTGATCTCTTCGCTGTTCCCCATTGACTCTCTGACATGTCAAACATCTAGCCACAAACTCAGTTGTCTCCCTTTTCATCCCAGGCCACCAAAAAGTCTTCTTAAGATCCCTATAAAGCTTGTCACCACCCGGATGCACTGAATATGGAGTGCAATGAGCCTCTGTCATGATTGTTTTTCTCAACTCCTCATTCTTAGGCACACACCATCTCCCATCAAACCGAACACTCCCATTAGAATGAATAGAGAACCGAGACCCTGTTCCTTTCTCTACTCCACCCCTCAACTCCTGAATCTTAGAATCAAGAGCATGCTTCCTGCAAATATCATCATAAAGATCCGGTTCCACTGTCAAGTCTCCCCTAGCATCCTTCTTTTGAATCATATGTATCCCCATCTTACCTACCTCATCTCTCAACCTCATCAAAGACATAGCCGTGCATAGATAATGCACGCTCTTCCTACTCAATGCATCAACAACCACATTTGATTTCCCTTCATTGTATATGATATCCATGTCATAATCCCTGATAAGCTCCATCCACCACCTTTGTCTCATGTTCATCTCACTTTGAGTAAAGATGTATTTAAACTCTTGTGATCGGAAACACCTTAAAGGTCGCCCCATAAAGATAGTGCCTCCAAATCTTGAGAGCAAACACAACTACACCCAACTCTAGATCATGCATCATATAGTTCTCCTCATAAGGCTTCAATTACTTAGAATCATAGTCAATGACTTTCCCGTTCTGCATCAATACACAACCCAACCCGTTCTTTGATGCATCTGTATACACTTCAAAATTCTCACTCCCCTCAGGTAAAGCTAAAACTGGAGTTGTGGTCAAACACTCCTTTAATGTTTGGAACACTGTCTCACAACTTTCATCCCAACAAAACCTGTTCTCTTTCCTCATCAACGCGGCATAGGCCTTACAATCTTTGAAAAGTCTTTCACGAACCATCGATAGTACTCCGCCAAATCCAAGAAACTCCTAATCTCGACTATTTTCTTTGGTGCTTCCCACTTAGATACCGCCTCGATCTTGCTAGGATCAACAGATACACCCTCTTTAGAAATCACATGACCCAGAAAAGCCACTTTATCTAATCAGAACTCACACTTAGACAAATTTGCATACAACTGGTTGTCGCATAGAGTTTGCAACACCAACCTCAAATGCTCCTCGTGCTCCTCCTTAGTCTTGGAATATACTAAGATGTCATCTATAAAAAGCACCACAAACTAATCCAAGAACTGACTGAAAACCCGGTTCATCCAATCCATAAATACTGTCGGCGCATTAGATAACTCAAACGGCATAACCACATACTCATAATGATCATACCTCGATAAAAAAGATGTCTTTGGTATGTCTTCATCCCGAATCCTCACCTGATGGTACCTCGATCTCAGATTAATCTTTGAAAAGACTCCGACCCCACTCAACTGGTCAAAAAGATTATCTATCCTTGGTAAAGGATACTTGTTCTTCACTGTGTAGATACCCAGTATCTGCACCTTCCAAAAACCACCCGATGATGATCGGACTGTAACGTGTTTTTGATATGCGTACGTAGATTGGCTACACATGAGACGGTTTAATGCACTACTCGAATATGAAAAATGATTTCAAAAGTTTTCTAACTTCATTTGCATTAAAATAACACTATTTAGAGTTAAAACCGTCTCCGGACCCAAAACCGACTCAGAAACCCGCAACTCGAGTCAACCTGAGTCAACCCGAGTCAACCCAAATCTCGAATGTCAAAAATAATGCCATGAATGTCTTTATCATGCCATTTCCATTAAAATAACTCTATTTAGAGTTAAAACCGCCTTCGGACCCAAAAACGACTCAGAAACCCGCAACTCGAGTCAACCCGAGTCAACCCAAATCTCGAATGTCAAAAATAATGCCATGAATGTCTTCATCATGTCATTTCCATTAAAATGATCCTAATTAGAGTCAAAACTGACACCGAGCCAAAAACCGACTCGAAATTCAAATCCCGACTCACACGGGTCAAACCCGAGTCAAAGACACAAAATACCTACCCCAAATATCACCTAAGAGTAAGCTTACACGGCTAAGCAAACCTCAAAGACCACAAATCACAACCAACAAAACATTGGTTAGAACAAATGCAAAATCCAAATTTGCGAAAGGGACAGTACACCCCATTGAGTCACGAGGTGGCTGTGGCTCGCACCTAAAGCAGGTGTCTGCTTAGCCTCTAAACAAATACAACCGACCTACCATCCCACATTTCTCTATAAATACCCACCATCATACCCCATAATATTCACGTGAGAGTCCGTCCCCTCCTCTTCCTTAAACTTCTATACTCGACTTCCTAAGTCAACAAATCGACACGTGTTTACGACCTACCGATCGTAAACACAAGCCTTACACATATTGTTTGGTACCGTCGCCGTGCATTCGACCGACTGGTCGGGACTATTTTTTTCGGTTACTTGTCGTTAGGAGCACCTAGACCAAAACACAATTTATAACTTCACCAACAACTCTACAATTAGTAAAGAGGCAAGTAAAGGTCGGATTCCAAGGGACGGGAATTGAGATGAGATTTCTATTGCAACTAGTGGTGTCTAAGGGGTGTCACAATTGGGGTTTGAATAGAAGATCACTAAACTAAATAGCAATGAAAGTAAACAAGCAAGATGAATTAAAAGGGATGTAAACAATTGATAAAAGGCACTAGGGTGTCATGGGGTCATAGGGGATTCATGGGAATTGATCATACAAACATATTCTCAAGTTATAAGCAAGCAATTATTGTTGTGATGGATCGAGTTGGTTTATATCTTACAATCCTAGGAAAGTTTGGGTCCCGGAGCCGAATCGATTAGATTGTACAACACCTACAAGTCGACTTAGTCTTCCCTACTCAACAACATGCATGGTCTAATGAGACTCGAGTTGGTTTATGTCTTACAAGTCTCATTGAAAAGATAGGTGATGGGTAAAAAATGCAAGGATTCATAGGCTCGCATTTCATCAAACATAACATGTGCATGAGTTGAGATCACAACAAGCAAACAAATGAACTATGAAAGCATATTAATTTAAGCATGAATCATCCCCAATGTTGGTTTCCCCTAATTACCCATTAACCCTAGCTAAGGAAACTACTCACTCATTATCATGTTGAACATGCTAGCAAGGTTGTCAATCATACCAACAAAGTGAAACATGATGAATAAATGAAGATAATTAACAATAATTAAAAAGGGATTAAGAGAATTATACCTACTAATGATTCCAATAATAAATCAAAGAATAAAAGAAGTACTTGATGCTTGATTGGAAGGTTGTCAATCTCCCAATAATATCCCAAATAATCTTCAATTACCCAAAATAAAGGATGAACAAGAGAGAGATTAAGGAAATAAAACTTGTATTAAAACTTGATTAAATGTTGATTACAAGATTAAAGAGAGATTTGATTGATATTAACTACACTAAAGATTGCTAAGAAGAACATGCTCTTCTAATTAGACTAATGGGGTATTTATAGTGGGGATTAGGTGCATGAATTAGGGTTAACTAAGGGCTTAAATGACGATTAAGTCCCTTGTTGAGGAAATGCCGGTCTTTTTGGAAAGACTTCGGTCTCTAGGGAGACTCCGGTCTCTAGAAAAAGATGTGCATCCTTCCTTGAAACTTGAAGAAGACGAAATGGGTCTGCCTGGGAATCCGGGCGTCTTTAGCACGGGACAGGCAGATTTTGTTGTCTCTGCCCGGGCGTCTTGTGGAGGAAGACAGGCGTCTTCTAGAGCTTTTGCCCGGGCGTCCAGAGGGTGAAGACGCACGGGTTGTGTGTGGTGGACGGGCGTCTTCAGGAGAAGACGCACGGATTGCTGGGCAGTCTCGTTCCTTCTTCTTTTCTTCCTTTTTCTTCATAAAATCCTTAGGGATTTCCTCGGGGATGCAAGGATCTTTTCTCATCATTGCCCATCTACTATAGTATGTACAAAGGCCTTCTAATCTTGTCTCTCCTTGATGCTTGGTCATTGAATTCAATCAATTTAGTCTCATTTTGCCATGAAAATGCAAGGTTTGCACTCCTTTCCTACCAAGAGATCAAAACCTCAAAGAATATGCAAAACAAAGAACTAAAGACAATAAATGACCCAAATATGCACTAAAAAGCATGGGAACAAGGCTAATTCCGGGGACTAAATATGCTCTAATTATGGTCACATCACCGACCCATTTGACCAACTCAACTCATTAATCAACATGTTTTAATCAACATATTTTCAAATCAAAATCCTTTTTTAAGGCACTCTTTTAAACTTCTTTGATCGCGATTAGTCACAACGAGAAAACCGTCTCTAAAGTCGTCTACTTCGCAAACATCAATACACGTAAGTTTGAGGGTGTAAACAACTCACTTTATTT
The DNA here is from genome assembly GCF_048544455.1 of Silene latifolia. Classification (NCBI taxonomy): domain Eukaryota; kingdom Viridiplantae; phylum Streptophyta; class Magnoliopsida; order Caryophyllales; family Caryophyllaceae; genus Silene; species Silene latifolia. Next base: position 67,596,104 of record NC_133530.1, on the reverse strand, counting down.
CATGTCTTTACTGTTTTTATGAGTCAATAAGAATGAACAATGCATAACACGATTCAAATATAGGTTAGACGAGCCAAAACCGAGTTTTGGACCGAGACAGAATCCCTTTGGTATGCAAAGAGGTTCGCGCCTCATGTGGGTTATCGGGTCAGACTCATCCGTGTTTGTTCTCGTCTTTCCTCATTATTTCATTTCTTATTTGTAATCGGTTTTTACCGTTTCAAATGTTTCAAATCATTTTTATGATAAGCTTTTTAACCATAAATTATAATCACCCTTGGTTCCATATACCATGACGGTTTAATCCGTGACTCGGTGATATTAATTGGTTAATTATATTTTAAAAGAAATCCTTTTCTTTTATTTACCATTTTAATTCATTTTTATGATAAACATATTTTGGCCATTACAAAAATCATCCTTGGTTCTTTATACCATGACGGTTTATTCCGTAACCCGATGATATTGTTGGTTAATTACATTTTAATGGGTATTTTAACACCCCTTTCTTTTATTTACCATTTTTCTCATTTGTTTACATTTGCAAATATATTAGTCATAATTCATAACCATCCTTGGTTCTTTATACCATGTCGGTTTAATCCGAGTGCGATGATTAACTTGACTAATAACAAAGAAATTAACTTAACATGATTAGTTCAAATCAAACATTTTACATTTTTATTTGTAAACTATGTTTTTCAAACATGTAAATCCGACAACAAATATTACTAACACAATAGTAATTATTTCGAGTCATGCAAACAACATTTGCAAATTATTTAATCACAAATACGGTTTTAAATAACCTTTTCAAAAACCAGGAGACACCTCCTTGGGTCGCCTCATGGCTCGCATCCCAAGTGGCCGCCTGTTCTCATCTTTCAAAACCAGGGCAGAGCCCCTTCCTTCGCTAATAGGCTCGCGCCTCAATGGGCCTGCCTGACACTGTTCTGTCTCATTTTTAGCACTTGTCTAGGACGATCCCGATTACGGTTAATCCGAATACATGATGGATCAGATTGACAAGCTTACATTTTTACACTTTGTCATTTGACACCCATTTTTAATAAATGGATCGTGTTAAGCATCATAACCCGAATTTGGTAAATGGATGTTTAATTTCCGTTTTTACATACAAATCAATCTAAATCCAACTTGACCTCTTATGCTCGATATTTGGATTAACAAACCTACTTAGAAAGCTCACATGTTAGGTTATGACTTTTGGATGTGCATTCACGCATTTACACCGTTTTATCAACTTTTGCACTTAAACAACCACGATCGATCAGTAGAGGCCGCTAACGTGGGCGGGATTGGGTGTCCGATTAAAGGGCTTCTCAATACGTACCCTTACCCCTTACTCAGAACCTTTGGATAGTGGATGGCCTTATCTAGGGCGCACGAGAGTCATTTTAGGCATAGAATGCTAAAAGGGAGACGACTCCTTATCTTTAGTATCTATGTCAAACACCGCTTTTTGCCTTGATTGACCTAGGTATAAAGTTGATTCGAATTGGTTCCAAGCATCCCACAAATGCTTGGTGGCGACTCCGAACATCTCTAATCGTTTCGAGACCTTTACCGAGACGAAACCGACCGATCTAAAACGATCCGGTCGAAACCATTTTTACGCCGCCGAGCGTGGCTTTCAAAGAGACCTCTGCATGTCCACAGATTGGCCTGGCATGCAGGTGGCCCGTGACCGCAGATCGGTAGGTGGCCCAAATCCACAGACCGGCCTGTGGCCCATGTCCACAGTTTGGCGACTCCGCTGGGGAAAACTAGGACACTTGTGTCTTTGTGATCCTTAGAGGTGAAACTCGAACGAGGTCGTGGTTAAAAGTGCATTAATTGATATTACGGTATAAGTCGGGTTCGTTGTCCGGGCCCACAACCTAACCTTTATCGACCAATTGGCTCGTCCTGTCGGCGTGAGTTTTCTCATCCCCGCGTTTCGAATCCCGATTGAGTCAAGCATACCATTGACGTTACACATTTTTGTTTCGTCAAAGAGCTTTCATCACTTTTGAGCACGAGGCTAGGGCATCCTCCTTACACATTTTGTTTGGATTGGTATCCCTCTCGAAAATCGGGGTTTGATTGCTTGGTGTGTAACCCACCCTTTTAAGCCAAAACCCGTGTCATCATTATGCATAATATAATGAACTGTGAGTGCTTATGTGTTTTGTGATCATAAGTCCTTCCGTGTCATTTTCAAACTTTCAAAAACACCTTTTTGCACCGTTATAATGACCGTTTCAAACCTCGGTTTTCTACAACCATTTCAACACACCTTCCTAGGCCGTCGTAATGACGATTTTCAAACCCGGTTTTTACAACCGTTTCTAAGCACCTTTTTATGCCGTTATAATGGCCATTTCAAAACCCGGTTTTTATAACCATTTCAAATGCACCTTTTTATACCGTTGTAATGACGATTTCAAACCTTGGTTTTCACAAACCATTTCAAAATCCCCTTTTACGTCGTCATAATGGCCATTTCAAAGCTCGGTCTACCGCCAACCGTTGCATTCTCAAAGCGCCCTTTTACGCCGTCGTAATGACGAATTCTACCCTCGAATTTTCAAAATTCAAAATCAATTTTTAAACAGAAACGTTTTTCAAACCGTCGTAATGACGATATCAACTCATGCAACTTTCCAAATTTCAAAATCAAATTTGGCTTTTCTAAGCCGTCGTAATGACGATTTCAATTCTCACTTTTCGATTTGCATACCGTCTTTCAAAGGTTAAAACGGTTTGCTAACCCGTCCTAATGACGAATTCAATCCACACAATTTCCAATTTCAAATCTTTGAAAACAAATTTAACCGTTTTCAAATTTCAAATCCAATTTCAAATCATTTGAAAACAAATTTAACCATTTTCAAATTTCAATTCAAAATCAATATTTGAAAACTAATTTAACCGTTTTCAAATTTCAATTCAAAATCAAATCTTTGAAAACTAATTTAACTGTTTTCAAATTTCAAATCCTATTTCAAGTTCTTTCAAAACAAATCTAACCGTTTTCAAATTTCAATTCAAACTCAAATCTTTGAAAACAAATCTAACCGTTTTCAAATTTCAAATCCAACTTCAAATCATTTGAGAACAAATTTAACTGTTTTCAAATTTCAAATCCAACTTCAAATCATTTGAAAACGAATTTAACCGTTTTTAGATTTCAAATCAAAACTCAAATCATTTGAGAACAAATCTGACCGTTTTCAAATTTCAAATCCAATTTCAAATGTTTGAAAACAAATATAACCGTTTTCTAATTTCAAATTCAAAATCAAATCTTTGAAAACAAATTTAACCGTTTTCAAATTTTAATCCGATTCCAGATTGTTTGAAAACAAATCTAACCGTTTTCAAATTTTCAACCCAATTTTAAATCCTTTGAAAACAAACTTAACCGTTTTCATGGCCATTGTGATGACGATTCCAAATTATTCGATTCTCGATTATCAAATCCATGATTCGTAATTTCAAAAATCGTCTTCGGAAACAACACATTGTTTTCAGAGCCGTGACAATTTCAACTCAAACCGTCTTTTGAAAACAAACCTAAGACAACCCTTTCAACTGGTCGACCTTCTGAAGATCCCTACTCTTCGGAAGCCGTCTATAAAACGACAAATGAACCTTTTTTGAAAATTTCTATTTTCGAAAATTTCAGTCCACCTTTCCGATTCAACCTCGAGTCGATTAGAGTCCAGTCGATTTGAAGTCAAGTCGTCTTGATAACGTCGGATCTCCGCCGAAGTTAATACCTACCTTCTGGTCTAGGTCGTGTCGCCAAATTGTCGAGAGATCTTCAATGGCGTTAGCAGAGTCAAAACCTCTAGGGTATTAAACCCGCATTTCCCCTACATTACGGGTCAGAGGTCAAGTTTGTGTACGTGTCTTGTCCAACTGTTTTATGCCAGCAACACACATCCAAACTGAGTAAGAAGTCGTCTGTCTAGGCATCACTATGCCAAAGTTGACACTCAAGTCTAGATTCAAGTCATGCACCAAGAGTTCAAACACAAGAGGTCATTCACGATCTTTAATGAACTCATAACCTAGTCACACCGTCGCGTCTCCACAACAAAACTGCCTTTTGTACATATGTGTCGTACTTGTCTTTGTTTGTGCAGTACCTTGCCAAGACAAGTTATAACGCCTATCATTATGTCAAATAGGAATCCCTTGGGTGCCATCAATCGTCAACAAGAAACTCAAGAAGCCAATCAATCTGCATCCGCCATGACTTCTGCCGAAACCAACAACATGGTCCTTCGACTCCTAGCTACCGTGGAAGACTTGAGCACTCGTCTCTCCCAAGTTGAGGAAAAAATGATAACCGGGAATTCTCCCTCTTTCGATATTGAACAAAGGGTTAAGCTTCTTGAAAGCCGGCTACTGGCCAACGACCAAAACAAAACCAGACGAACTCATAGGTCCTTCCCTGATCTAGGTATGCCTTATGCCACAGCCTTGGAGAGGCTAATCTCCCAAGGAAAGCTCAAACCAATTGGTCCAACTCCAGACCCTCTACCAAACAAGCGAGGTCGAAGATGGGATGAAAACTTCTTTTGCCAATATCACCAAGGTCGCGGACATGACACTGAAATGTGTCTCCCTCTAAAAGGCGCCATCCTTGATATGATCGAAAAGGGTGACTTACCATTACCTCCCTCAACAAACAACAAGAACAACCCTCTAGAAAACTCTATTGGACACAGTCAGGAACTTTTCCTAGACTGCTCTCATCTCATCTCTCCTGAGGATGAGAAAATTCATGCAATTGATGAGGATGGCATACAAAGTGCTATAATGATGCTCTCCGTCTCTATCAACAACGTATTCTCAAAGCTACAAGTGGCTATCGATGATTTGAACACTCGGGTAGCTAATTTGGAGAAGAGGTGTGGTAGTACCAAAAATGAACCTGGCCATCAAGGAGAAAACCAACCCTCCGTTCACCAACCAACAACTGTTGAAAATGAGGAGTCATCCGACGGTTCCCACATCCATGAACCTACCAACAAAGAACATGAAATTGCCTCACCAAAATACCCAAAATATCAAGCAACATCCCAAAAACTTCCCATTGACAATGACCAAATCCCGCTTCCGCCCAGGATTGACAAAATCAAAAACAAAAACAAAACTCACAAAAACATCCCAAAAAATACCAATGTTAGAGTCATGGGAAAACATCAAAGGGTATTCACAGATCTGGGAATAACATATGGCACTGCTCTGGGGATACTTGCTGCAGAAGGAATGCTCCAACCCATTGGTCCGATTCCGGACAAACCCGAACACAAAAGAGCCCGATTCTGGGATTGTAATGCCTATTGCCTATATCATCAAGGCAAGGGCCATGACACCGAAGCCTGTCTCAAACTCAAGCATGCCATTCAAGATATGATTGAAGGTGGCAAAATCATAATTGCACCTCTCAGTCAAGACAATCCTCCTGAATGTCTCAAGTCAAACAGCAAGGTTGAACGTTCTCAAAGGACATTCACTAGGCTCAACACAACCTATGCCGCAACTCTTCAAAAGCTTGTGACTGAAGGGAAACTACGACCAATCGGGCCCACTCTGGACCCATCTGAATGCAGGAAAACCCGTTTCTGGGACGGCAGTGCCTATTGCCAATATCATCAAGGAAAAGGTCATGATACGGAAACATGTTATTCAAAATATGATCGACAATCATGAACTTATAGCTTCATCCCTATGCCAACCAAGTGATGAAGATAACCCTCATGAACATCTCTTTCTGCAAGGAGATAAAAGCCTCATGGACGGTTGTCCTCATATCATCCCCAACAACGAGAGTGAAGTGCTCAAGTGGGTCAATGCTCAAGATCAAACATTCGAGCCGCTGGATGTTGCGAAGGAGACCTTCGAGGAGGAAGATGATGATTAGGAGTCCGTATCTACGATTAAGTCTGAGTCCGAGTCCGAGTCTGAGTCTTAGGCTTTCTCATATATATTCTAGCGTCTGTTCTTTTATTCCTAAGTGACAAACTGGGGGCTGTCCCCGTGAGTCACACGTATTCATCGAGTCTGCGCTAACATCTTATTTATCTAAATAAAAGCACGATTTCCAACTATCATATATTCTCCTCTTTACCATTTCCCGTTGACAACGAGAATTGATTTGAGAATTGATTTAAAACAAACAATATGTTTCAATTTAATGTGAGTACACTCGAGTGACGTTTCGTACCGAGTAAGAAGAGGACTCGAAACTCCGTGTCCATTTCTTTACCTATTCCATGTCTGGCAATAGAAACCTTTCATTAGCACCCAATATAGAACGAGCTTTTATCAAAGGGATCCTATGACGAACCCCGATAACAAACAAAAACATCTCCTTGTTCATAATCAATGACGGAAGGCAAGCCCATTCCCCACAAAAAAATATCCCATCACCAAATATAAACCACTCACCAATGGGTACATCCCCGTCTGCACCTTTACCAGCCTCGAATGAAGGACGGCAAAGAACCAATAAATCAAAAACCAAAACCAAGGCGAAAGGCCAAAATCAAAGGCCCAAGCCAATAGCCATTCATCCAAAGCCAAAGCAAAAGGCCAAAATCAAAGGCCCAAGCCAATACCCATTCCCCAAAGCTAAAGCGAAAGGCCAAAGTCAAAAGCCCAAGCCAATATCCATTCACCAAAAGTCAAAGCGAAAGGCCAAAGTCAAAAGCCCAAGCCAATATCCATTCACCAAAAGTCAAAGCGAAAGGCCAAAATCAAAAGCCCAAGCCAATATCCATTCACTCAAGGCCAAAGCCAAAGCGAAAGGCCAAAGTCAAAGGCCCAAGCCAATATCCATTCACCCAACGTCACGGCCATGACCCAAGCCAAAATCAAAACAAAACAAGATTGAAACCCTTTTCCCAAAAAGGCCAAAATCCAAAGAAGGCATCCAACACACAAAATCCTGGACAAGTGAGTCCAAAATACCAAGTCCAGGACCAACAAGTCCAAAGCCTGGACCAACGAGTCCAACACATAAAATCCCGGACCCACAAGTCTAAAACACCAAACACTAAAACCTCAACCAAAACTGCTTCACCCCTAAGTCCTTCTAGAGACTGTTACAGGGAGACCTATCTAAGATCTTGGGGATTTCCCTCAAGATCACAACCAACACTGCTTCACCCTTAAGTCCTTCTAGAGACTGTTATAAGGAGACCTATCTAGGATTCTGAGGATTCACCCTCAAGCTCGTAATGTCACACCTTAACCTTTAAGGTCCAGACATGGAAATCTGATCCCATGTTATTTACCAACTATTTTGTGCTCAGGCCACATCAATCCGGAGACCCCATTCCGCACCACACTACAAGCCGTTACCCTTCGGCCTAAACACCACAAAATTCTTGCTGCATATTTTTATCTGTTAAGCAAACCCATTATTACCAAGCTCCACATTCCCTAATGTTGAAGCCATTTTTCACCACAATCCCCACGGAGTCCTCAAATGCTTTGCTATCGAGAATGGGGCGTACCTAATCTACCCTTAGAGTCCACTTTTTAGTGTGCTCAAATGATAAGGAACATTTTCACAAATTACATCTCTTCGATTCATGATCAAGAGGTATTTATCTCCAATCAACCTTCGAGTCACCAAACGGAATTTTCCATCATGACGCTCAACTCCAGATTTTTATCTGTCAAACAAACCATTATTACCAAGCTCCACATTCCATAATGTCGAAGCCTTTTTCACCCTGACCCAGATACAGAGTCCTCGGATGCTTTGCTACCGAGAACGGGACATACCTAATCTACCCTTAGGGTTCACTTTTTAGTGTGCTCACATGATAAGGAACATTTTCACAAATTACACCTCTTCGATTCATAATCGAGGGGAATTATCTCAAATCAATCTCTCGAGTCACCAAACGGAGTTTACCGTCGTGACCCTCACACTTTAAGGTCCTAACATCTCGCTTAGGCACACATACACACTCAGAACTACGATCTGGTTTGATTTCGCAAACACGCGAATACGTAGGCAGTCCTATTACAAGGGCACAACCGCACATCCCTTTCAAAACATTTCCAATTTTCAATCCTCAATAACCAGCTCAGAACTACGATCTGGTTTGAATTCGCAAACACACGAATACGTAGGCAATCCTATTACAAGGGCACAACCGCATATCCATTTCAATCTCAACCATCAGCATCAATCCTCAAAAGCAGCCCACCCAGCTGCAAAATTTAATCTTATACCTCTTTACTGGGGGCTTCTTCCTTAAGACATCGCCCATTCCTTGTTTTGTCAAAATCCCACCTTCTCACTCTTGGGGCTTCTCTTTCAAGACGCCACCCGTCCTGTATCCACAAACATCATTTGAGTCTCAACTAATGTCCAAAATAAAACCGCCCATAGCCTAGTGCTCGGTTCGGACAACGACAAGGTCTTGGTTCCGCTCTCCGAATCATCAAAACTCGAGAAGGGATCTCAAAACAAGCAAATGGTGGCGAAGATGTCTGGAGAAGATAATCAATTCATATTCCCCAGCCGAGCGAACCTTCTAATCCAGGGATTTGATACGCGTTGTCACCCTTGCTTGACTAGGAGTTGCACTTACATGTGCAAAGTCTGTCAGAGTCACCCCCGTGTCGTGTCAATACTGAGTTGGCATCACGTTCACGACTGCCCATTTGTCAGTCTGTCAGTATGCGTCTGTGTGAGTCTATGTCCCAACGGTCATGTGTCTCAAATCTATCAAATCACGGATCTACGAGTAACAAGACTCGCCTTTAAGCTTCACAACATTCAAAACTTTTATCTCCCTTCGCGTGAGATGATACATGCTAGTTGCTTATTTGCTAATTGCTCACATGCTTATGTGATTATGTGCTTATATGCTTGCGTGCCTACATGCGTGTCTATGCGACTGCAGATTTGTGTGGCCACTAACCATTCGGATAATCTTGAGAAGACAAACTCACTCCAACTGAGTACTGGGTTCTTCCCAACAAACGGCGACCCGTCAAGTCCAAGGGCTCTAACCACATTAATTACATGGCTTATGTTACCTCCCAACGAGCAGCAACTCATATCCCCGACGAGTCCTGAGAAGTTTCTAACTCCCCAGAGAGTGCCGATTTTCAAATGGAAGTCACACAGGCTATTTTCCACAGTCGATCATTCGACCATAGATGGCTGGCGAGCCTTACAATGCATATGGTTGGCGAGCCTTTGTCCGCAAACAAGATACAACTCAAGGACATATCCCGAAGATGCCTCGGGTACGACTCCTTTTCACAAGCTGGCGAGCCTTTGTCCGCAAACAAGGTACAACTCAAGGACGTATCCCGAAGATGCCTCGGGTACGACTCCTTATCACAGCTGGCGATCCTTTGCACGCAAACGAGATATGAATCAAGGACATATCCCGAAGATGCCTCAGGTATGACTCGTTCCTATGGCTGGCGAGCCTCAAAACGCACCACCTTCAACACCGGCTGGCGAGCCTTTGCGCGCAAATGATTGAAAGACGTATCCCAAAGATGCCTCAGGTATGATTCCTTCTTATGGCTGGCGAGCCTTTATACGTAGTCTAATGGACTTTAAAGGACCCGAATCGGAAGTCGACAGACTCTAAAATGTTCCCGACGGCAGGTCCTTGACTCGAATCCCCGAGTCGCCTCGACGTCGCCCTTCCCGACGGCAGGTCCTTGGCTCAAACCCTTTTGAGTCGCCTCGACGTCGCAATGGTCTTCAGGTGGTAATCTTCGATTGACCTGGAGATCATACTTTGACTTTCGCCCTGTCCAAGCCTCAGTCAAAGTGGGGGCTCTGTAGATACCCAACATCTTCACCTTCCAAAAACCACCCGATGATGATCGGACTGTAACGTGTTTTTGATATGCGTACGTGGATTGGCTACACATGAGACGGTTTAATGCACTACTCGAATATGAAAAATGATTTCAAAAGTTTTCTAACTTCATTTGCATTAAAATAACACTATTTAGAGTTAAAACCGTCTTCGGACCCAAAACCGACTCAGAAACCCGCAACTCGAGTCAACCTAAATCTCGAATGTAAAAAATAATGCCATGAATGTCTTCATCATGTCATTTCCATTAAAATGACCCTAATTAGAGTCAAAACTGACACCGAGCCAAAAACCGACTCGAAATTCAAATCCCGACTCACACGGGTCAAACCCGAGTCAAAGACACAAAATACCTACCCCAAATATCACTTAAGAGTAAGCTTACACGGCTAAGCAAACCTCAAAGACCACAAATTACAACCAACAAAACATTGGTTAGAACAAATGCAAAATCCAAATTTGCGAAAGGGACAGTACACCCCATTGAGTGACGGGGTGGCTCGCGCCTAAAGCAGGTGTTTGCTTAGCCTCTAAACAAACACAACCGACCTACCATCCCACATTTCTCTATAAATACCCACCATCATACCCCATAATATTCACGCGAGAGTCCGCCCCCTCCTTCTCCCTTAAACTTCTATACTCGACTTCCTAAGTCAACAAATCGACACGTGTTTACGACCTACCGATCGTAAACACAAACCTTACACATATTGTTTGGTACCGTCGCCGTTCATTCGACCGACCCATTTGACCAACTCAACTCATTAATCAACATGTTTTAATCAACATATTTTCAAATCAAAATCCTTTTTTAAGGCACTCTTTTAAACTTCTTTGATCGCGATTAGTCACAACGAGAAAACCGTCTCTAAAGTCGTCTACTTCGCAAACATCAATACACGTAAGTTTGAGGGTGTAAACAACTCACTTTATTTCATGTCTTTACTGTTTTTATGAGTCAATAAGAATGAACAATGCATAACACGATTCAAATATAGGTTAGACGAGCCAAAACCGAGTTTTGGACCGAGACAGAATCCCTTTGGTATGCAAAGAGGCTCGCGCCTCATGTGGGTTATCGGGTCAGACTCATCCGTGTTTGTTCTCGTCTTTCCTCATTATTTCATTTCTTATTTGTAATCGGTTTTTACCGTTTCAAATGTTTCAAATCATTTTTATGACAAGCTTTTTAACCATAAATTATAATCACCCTTGGTTCCATATACCATGACGGTTTAATCCGTGACTCGGTGATATTAATTGGTTAATTACATTTTAAAAGAAATCCTTTTCTTTTATTTACCATTTTAATTCATTTTTATGATAAACATATTTTGGCCATTACAAAAATCATCCTTGGTTCTTTATACCATGACGGTTTATTCCGTAACCCGATGATATTGTTGGTTAATTACATTTTAATGGGTATTTTAACACCCCTTTCTTTTATTTACCATTTTTCTCATTTGTTTACATTTGCAAATATATTAGTCATAATTCATAACCATCCTTGGTTCTTTATACCATGTCGGTTTAATCCGAGTGCGATGATTAACTTGACTAATTATAAAGAAATTAACTTAACATGATTAGTTCAAATCAAATATTTTACATTTTTATTTGTAAACTATGCTTTTCAAACATGCAAATCCGACAACAAATATTACTAACACAATAGTAATTATTTCGAGTCATGCAAACAACATTTGCAAATTATTTAATCACAAATACGGTTTTAAATAACCTTTTCAAAAACAAGGAGACACCCCATTGGGTCGCCTCATGGCTCGCGCTCCAAGTGGCCGCCTGTTCTCATCTTTCAAAACTAGGGCAGAGCCCCTTCCTTCGCTAATAGGCTCGCGCCCCAATGGGCCTGCCTGACACTGTTCTGTCTCATTTTTAGCACTTGTCTAGGACGATCCCGATTACGGTTAATCCGAATACATGACGGATCAGATTGACAAGCTTACGTTTTTACACTTTGTCATTTGACACCCTTTTTTAATAAATGGATCGTGTTAAGCATCATAACCCGAATTTGGTAAATGGATGTTTAATTTCCGTTTTTACATACAAATCAATCTAAATCCAACTTGACCTCTTATGCTCGATATTTGGATTAACAAACTGACTTAGAAAGCTCACATGTTAGGTTAAGACTTTTGGATGTGCATTCACGCATTTACACCGTTTTATCAACTTTTGCACTTAAACAACCACGATCGATCAGTAGAGGCCGCTAACGCGGGCGGGATTGGGTGTCCGATTAAAGGGCTTCCCAATACGTACCCTCACCCCTTACTCAGAACCTTTGGATAGTGGATGGCCTTATCCAGGGCGCACGAGAGTCATTTTAGGCATAGAATGCTAAAAGGGGGACGACTCCTTATCTTTAGTATCTATGTCAAACACCGCTTTTTGCCTTGATTGACCTAGGTATAAAGTGGATTCGAACGGGTTCCAAGCATCCCACAAATGCTTGGTGGCGACTCCGAACATCTCTAATCATTTCGAGACCTTTACCGAGACGAAACCGACCGATCTAAAACGATCCGGTCGAAAGCATTTTTACGCCGCCGAGCGTGGCTTTCAAAGAGACCTCTGCATGTCCACAGATTGGCCTGGCGTGCAGGTGGCCCGTGACCGCAGATCGGTAGGTGGCCCAAATCCACAGACCGGCCTATGGCCCATGTCCACACACTGTAACACTGTTCAGCTCCCTATAGTCGACACACAACCTCAAGCTCCCATCTTTATTCTTCACAAACAAAACTGGTGCACTCCACGTCGATACACAAGGTATAATGTACCCCTTGGCCACCAAATCATTCAACTGTTTATTCAGCTCCTCCAACTCCTTAGGACCCATACGGTACGGGGCCTTAGAGATTGGTCCCATCCCTGGTTTCAACTCCACACTGAAATATCTCTCTCTCTCTCTCTCTTTGGCGGTAAACCCGATATATCCTCTGGAAAAACATCTGAAAACTCTCCCACCATTGGTATCTCATCTGCCATCGGCTCTACCATACTATGATCTTTCACATGGCTTAGAATCAAAGGACACCCCTTCCTCAAGTAAGACTTCAATGTCACCGCTGCAATCACTTTGACTTTAGATTTTACAACAAACCCACGATAAGACACACTAACTCCCTTAGGACCTCTCAAAGAGACTTTCTTTTGGTGACAGTCTATTCTAGTCTTATACTTACCCAACCAATCCATCTGAACTATCATCTCAAAACCATCCATAGGAAATTCTAACAAATCCACTGGAAGATCTAACTGCCCAACTATCATGGATACCTCCTTATATAACCTCCCACAAGACACTTACTCCCCCAACGGTATAAAAAATTCATATTTTACAGACTCAAACTCTCTCAAACCCATAGACTTAGCATGACCCGACGATACAAAAGAGTACGACGCCCCCGAATCAAACACAACAAAGGTAGAAACATTGTTAACAAGAAAGGTACCGGTGATCACGTGTGCATCATCCTCAGCAGCTTGCTTGTCCATCATAAACAATTTGCCACAGGTCTTTTGTCCACCCCCTAGTACTAACTAGTTGATGTAGAAGGCTTGACAGCCGACCCCTGATTGTTGTTAGCCGCCGATTTCTGATAAGAATTACCGCCATTACGGTTGAACCCACCGTTGTTGTTACTCTGCCCGTCTTGATTATTCCCTGACCCAGCTGGTCGGTTGCTAGCATGGCTCTGTGTCGGACCCTGCGAAAAGCTCCCCTGTGATGGCCTCTGAAAACCTCTCCCCACTGCACTAGTACACTCATGCCTCTTGTAGCCCATACTGCCACAGTTGAAACACGAGATACCCCAACTGTTGCTACTACCTCAACCACGCCCATAAGAAGATCCACCACTGAAACCCGATCCCGAAGAATAAGCCCTTGCCTGGTTGTGGTTACCCCTCTTGTAACTAGACTGACCACCACCATCACTCTCAGCCTTTCTCTTTTCCGGACCCCTCTCTTTGTTTTCCTTGGCCATTTCGACCAACCTCTCACCCGGTCCTACTCTCTCATAAACTTCCTTAACATCGGTAAGGAACCCAACCGGTAGCTTCTCCATGATTTGATAAGCCAACCCTTCTCAAACTGAAGTGCTAAGTTCTCCTCACTCAGCTCCATATCCTCAGCATATCTCGATTTCTCGTTGAACTTATGATAATACTCCGCCACTGTCATATCTGAGGTTATCTTGAAACAATCGAACTCCTCCCGCAACTTGCTGCGAACATGCTCCGAAATGAACTCCTTTGTCATAGCTCTTTTAAACTCACTCCACGGAATAGAATACTTACCCTGCTTCAGATAAAGGTCTAGGTCACTCTCTCTCACTTTGTCCCACCACTCCCCCACTGCGTCTCTCAGGTAGAACGCAGCTTGTTCTACATTAAACTCTTCGGGACAATGAACTACTCCATGGATATTCTCCATCTCCTGGTGCCAGTTGTCGAGTAAAATTGGCGCACATGTACCCATATAGTTCATTGTGATGAAGCGGGATATCGTAGTGCTCATCTCGGCAAAGTCTACCCCAACATCCTTATCTTTCCCAAACCTCTTGAGGGTTTCGGTAAGCGCATCTTGATGCTTAAGCATATTGGCAATCACGTCAATACTCATCTCCTGAGCCCTAGCATACATAGCTGACCTCTTTGGCGGCATATCTTTGAGCTATAAGAGGGGAGATAAATATAAGCACATAGCCTACAACTCAATGTAAATATGACCCGCACAGAGCCTACTCGATCGAGTAACCACTCATACTAGATCAAGTAGAGGTCACTCGATCGAGTTACCCACTAACTCGATCGAGTACCCCAACTCTAGAACCTGACCATAACTGACATATAACACACTCGATCGAGTCACATACGTACTCGGTCGAGTACCGGACACTTGATCGAGTACTCCTCTAACTCGATCGAGTCGCATAAAAAAAGTAGCTATTGCCCAACGTATACATATACCCACTTGATCGAGCTCAGCGCACTCGATCGAGTACACCCTACTCGATCGAGTTTTCCCCACTCGATTGAGCCATGCTGACAATTCTAACTACCCGCATGCCTTTAACTTTATAACTTTTCATAAAAATAAAACATACGTATACAACAACTCCTATTCACATGTTACTAATATTACAACCAACATTATTACTCCACTTTAATCACATAATCATGCTTAAACAACCAATCATATTATCATGCAACAATTACTTCTCATACTTTCCTCCACATCCTCCATTCAACCACATATCCATCCAACATATTCATATGAACAATAGTAAACACATAGCGATCCCCATGACACCCCATAGTGACCGGTTTAAAGTTATAGGGCGTTTTCGCGACTTTAGGTTGTCTCCCAAGTCTTTGCATTAGCTCCTAACAACTCCTACCTGGGTTCATTTTAGTTTGACTCTCTAAGTTCATTAGGTTCATTAGTTACAGGTTCTAAAATCGTCGCTCTGATACCACTTTTTAACACCCACACACACCAAGGTGCCTTTCTAGGACCACCGAATGCATGACAATATTACCGTCTCGGTTACCCGAGGCATAGTAATCAAAATTGACCATAAAGAAACTTACTTTAAGTAAATGGTTTAAAGTGATTACATCCAAACCAAAACTGAAAGGTACAAAACAACTGTTCCAAACCAAAAATCCAACTGAATAAATAAAAATGTCATGACACAATAGCGAAAGACTACTAGCTGACTCGTGGTGACTCATCCCCAGCTAACCCGCGCGCATCCAAGCAATACCTGCTAAACACTGCTCACCATCCCCGAATGGATCACCACAGTTTTCAAAACAATTAAACGGGGTCAGTTACTGTACAACGATATAAGATAATACAGCAACAAGTACGCAGTCACGATCCTCCAACATCATCACATCACCAATTATCTGACTACACACTAAAGAGTGTAGCACTGCCAGAATATCCATCGCAACAGATATTTCACACCGCCAGTGGGGGACCGCAGCCGTTCCCACCTAAGCCCCGCTCATCTCCATCGAGCGAATAACCCGTATTCCTTAATGTGCACACGCCCTTGTGATGGAAAGCACAAGGGGTGAATCAAGGGCGTGAAACCACTCCCGCAAGTGATTCCACTCAGCCGAGGGCGCACCTCACAAACCACAGACAATTAATAATAACCAATTACAATATCAGCAATACCATAACCAATTACAATATATTCACATGTTAATCAACCATCAACCATCAACCATCTCATAATCATGTATTTAATAACTGAGTCGGGAAACCCTACCTGGAATGCAATCACCAAAATCAACACAAGCAGCGGATCAAAAGCGTTCCTCTACGAAATCACTCCTATCAACATATAATCATACAATTACAATCTATTATCAACCATACTCCCAAACACCCCCAATTCACCCAATTAGGGTTTAACGAAAACTAATGAATTAACATAAAAACGGTACAAGGATCTTACCCACAATACGACGGTCTTAACGATATAAAGAACTCCAAAATACGACGACTCTAGCCCTTGGATTTGATAGCAATGAGAGAAGAAGAATCGACGTTGCTTTGTTTTCTTTGTAAAAAGTTTAGATTTTAAGTAAAAGGTAAAAAGAACTGACATAGGTAGTTTATATATCATTTCATGCATTTCTATCAAAACCCGGCAAAACCCGTATAAAACCTGACTTACTCGATCGAGTAACTCGGGTACTCGATCGAGTAGCCCCTACTCGATCGAGTACCCTACACGCAGTACTCACTCCAGAACGCAAAACTGACTTACTCGAGAGAGTAAGCCCTACTCGATAAAGTACCCAAAAACTCATAAATCTGAGATATTACAGTGAATAGTACCGAATTGTGATATGTTTGGTTTGAATTTCATTTTTGATGAGATGCGATGTGTATTATTCGGTTTGGAAGTATGAGCATGAATGTAGTAAGAAAGAGTGAACGCGACTTCTATCATGTGGAGTATATGAATGTTGTATTTAATTTACATGTGGTATGATAAAAGTTCATTTATGCATTGGTTTTAAGAAGTATTGAGTTGCTATCGTTTGCCTTATTCATGTTTAAGTTGTTTTGTTAAGAAAAAATTGATTTGTATGAAGACCGATTATGGAAGGGTTATCTTAAAACTAACATAAGTAGATTTTTAGTAATAATATTGCTGTGATTCCAATTTGATTGATAGCTTGTCTTCTTACGATTCTAACGATAGGTCACATGCCCAAAACGACCAAGTAGCGAGTGAAATATGACTGTTTTATGAAAACTAGACGTTGCTGAGAACTGTGCAGGAACTCAGCCGAGTAGGGCCTATTCGGCCGAGTAACTTGCGAATTCGGTCGAGTAACCCATATTCGACCGAGTAATATTTCTGTGATAATTTGGGTCAGCTTCTGGAGTCGAGAACTCGGCCGAGTTGTATAGTTACTCGACCGAGTCTCCTGTACTTGACCGAGTACGTCATGTACTCAACCGAGTACCTCTTTGAGCGGTCGTTTTAAGTCGGTAGCTATTTTATTACATTTTTTTTGAGTCATAGATTATGTTCATACGTATGTCTTGGTTCTCCAAACATTCTTTTACATATGTGACGGTCCTGATACGTAAGTTACCAGATACTATGATGTGGAGAATGCCAACTTATGAAGGATATGTGTTGGGTAGGGAGGACATGGGTATACGTGATTGTGATGGATAATGGAAAGAATAAGCGAACTTGATGAGCTATTGAGATAAAGAGCACATTCTTTGAGTTATGGTGAGTGCATTAGTCGTTAGCTTAAGTGGTGTGGTGATGGCCGTATATGGTTGAGTGGTAATGAGAGTGGTAATGTAAATTCGAGGAATGTGAGAAAGAAAAGTTTGAAATGAGGGATTTGAAAATTATGGTAATTTGGGATATATAGTGATTTCTTGAGAGAGATGATTATGACGATGTTTGGTAAGGACATGTGTAGTGGAAGGTTGTGATAAAAAAATGGAAAAGATTGGTGTCTAGTGAGTTTAGATCAAGGGATGCCGCAATAAGGAATTGTATGTAGTAGTCGTTATGGAGATTTGTATTACTAGAAGGTGAGCCTAGTGTATAATCATTTGAGAGGTCAGAGGATGAAGTCAATCTTGGTTTTTTAGAACTATTAAAAGAAGATGTAATCAATTAAGGAGAAATCATTGAGTGGGTGGATCTTTCGGTGGGGAGTATGAGTGAGAAGCATGATGAGAGGGATTGTTGATAAGAATGAATGAAAGATAATGATATAGGCTAATGGAATTTGATTTTTGGAAGTAATGGGAAGATAAGGATGATGGTAAGTTGAGTGAATGTTCACAAGAATTAGGGGACACGAAAGTAAGGAATCATGGAATTGTGTGATACTATCATGAGGATGTGAGTTAAGGGATATATATAAATTGCAGGACGACTTGTTAGTCATGAGTTTGAGGAATTAAAGGAGTAGGAAGTTGGTAGGGTATTTGCATGGTATAAGACTATGGTGGTGAGCTAGGTGACGATATAATCAAGGATAAAATTTGAATAGTTGTTGAGGTAATTTTTGTTGATTGATTTAATGTTTGTTATTTAGGATGATAACCAAAGAGAGGAAATGAATTGCTATATTTAGAGGTGATGGTAAGAGAGTAGTTATATGAAAGATGGTGGTGTCCTAGTGTTGTCACTAGTGGTTAAGGACGATGTTAAATAGGGAAGTTAGCCGTTCTAAAGAGGTTGATTTTATGGAGGCCTGATTGGTATGTATGGTTCTGAGGGAGTATAATATGTGGATATAGAAGGTGTTTGCTAGTAGTTGGGTACTTATGATATGGTTACTTTTGTCAGGTGGTGATAATTGGGCGGATGGGAGGATAGGTTATGAAGGGCATCTGAGTTAAGCTCAGGTAAGAGATATCCATTATCAAGTGGTAACTTACGTGATCAGGATTGGCTACTTAGATTTAATTATGGGTCTATAATGCGTTTAAGTGATTGTGTGAGGTTCTGACCTCATGAGTGGTGGTAAGGTATGATATTTATAAAGTTGCTATCTGGTTATTCCATGTAAGAGTCGTGAGATGATCGTTGTGTCGGGACACTGTTTATTACTAATGTGGTTGTTGTGTTCTAGGTTGCTATTCGGGCATGGTACTCCGTGTTGCGATGCGGGTACCTTCGCGCTATGGTGCGGCTGTTGGTGGCGGCGTTGCGATGTCGTCATCGGTTGTGGTTGAGTAGGTGGGGTACTTGTGAGATGAACTTTAGAAAGATTATGTGAGTCTAGTATGGGCATATAGATTGTTTTTCTGTTTACTGCCGTTTCCTGTAATTTTCACTTGTGGGTGAGACTAGAGTATAATATGGAAAAGAGTTACAAATGTGTTCGATGTTGTCATAGTTACAATAATACCTTTTTGAAGAAACATAGTTGTGGGAGGTGCTTGGAACACTTTCGATCTTATGTTAGATGAGACTTTTGTTGACATAGTTGTGGCAAGTAATTAACTGAACATGTGGGTACTGAGCTGGAAGTTGTAGTTGGTTCATAGTCTTTTATCAGAGCAGTAAGTATGAAGTATTTGGGAATTAGTATAATGTTAAGTTATGGACGCATTTGATGACAGTAAAAAGGGGAATTTGAGGATCAAGTGGGTGTGTAACAATTTTAGGTCATGAGTTAGAGGTGGGGATAGGTACGCGAATAGAAACGAATGTGGTTATGCGGTAATGTGAGAGAGTTGTGGTAGTGGTTATGTTGAGGATTTTGTCATATATGTTAGGTGGTGTGCGGAATGATTAGGAGTATGGAATGAGAGAGAGAGAGAGAGAGAGAGAGAGAGAGAGAGAGAGAGAGAGAGAGAGAGAGAGAGAGAGAGAGAGAGAGAGAGAGAGAGAGCCTTGGAACTAGGAATGATTATCGGTGTTGAGGTTATAATCGGTTATCAGTGACATGAGATGGTGATAAGGGGAAGGAATAGCTAAGGATCTAGTACTAGTTGGGTTACGAGTACGTAACATTTATCTTTAGAGGAGTAGGATGCGACAAAGAGAGTTTGATAGTTATGTGTACGGTGGTATATTTGGAAGTGTTGAGTCTTGATGTGGAATAAAGGATGGACTTGTGGTTGATATTATGAAAGGTAAAGGTTATGCTTGTAGTAGTATATAGTTTATGTGTATGGTTATGGAGTAAGGTTGTAGTTAAGTATGGCTACGATAATGTTGACAGTTTTGGGTGGTGACGTTTTTGAGTGTGAGTAAACTTCGAGGACGAAGTTCATTTTAAGGGTGGTAGAATGTAACAAATCGCTTGGTAGATGGTGGTGATATTGGATTTGCTAGTGAGCGGTATGGAAGTAAGACAAAGTTGGCGGCACTTATGTTGTTGGTATTCGATGGAGTTATGGAGTTAGGTGGGCTACTCTACGGTTGATGCTATATTGTGAGCTGCGTTTTTAGGTAGGTGTTAGGCGTTGTTGGGTGAGTTAGTGTCGAGGATGGAGGATGAGAGTTGTGTGGTGATGGTTGGTGGAGTAGTATGTGTGCTTGCCATGTAGGTATGGGTGTGAACTTCGGGGACGAAGTTCGTTTTTAAGGAGGGAAAACTGTAATACTATGATTTTTTGAGTTTAGTTCACTTGTCCGAATAGGGGAAACTCGGCCGAGTAGTGTGTCATGTGTTTTCTGGTCAAGTTACTGCCCAGGAACACTCCGCCGAGTAGGGTTTCCGGTCTGATGGGTTATTTCCGCGGTTTTGATTAAAATGATTAGAGAAGTATAAATAGCGTGTTGAGTAGTTTCTAATCAGTTTCAAAATCATTATTATACAAAACCTAACGACGCTCGAAACTTCTCCAATCATCTTCATCATTTCCTAAGCCAAGGTTGATCGATTGTGAGCTTTTGGATCTCGTTTTCGGTGTCGATTGTGTTTGTTAGTCTCTAGTATTCCTAATCAGTTTATTATTGTTATTGTAAGAATTTGTGCAAACCCTAATTTAGGTTAATTTGGGGGAATGGTTTTTAGTGATGGTATGTGATTATTGTGCGTAGGTGACGGTGTTATGGAGAATTGCTATTGACTACTTTTGCGTGCTTGATTGCAAATGGTAGGGTTTCCCTACTCAGTTGCCTGTTTAATTGATTTAAGACGATGTTGATTGTCGTATTGGCATGATTGGTATTGTTATTGGAAATGTCTATCTTGGATGTTGGATTGGTTGTTGTTTGACTATGTTTGCGACGTGCGTCCTCGGCTGAGTGGAGTCATCTTCGGGAATGGCTTCACGCCCTTGATTCGCCCCTTGTGGTTCCCATCACAAGGGGGATGTGCACATTAATGAATACGGGTTATTGCTCATTACGATGAGCGGGGCTTAGGTGGGCAAGGCTGCAGTTCTCCACTGGCGGTGAGGATTACCTGTTGCGATGGGTAATCTGGCAGGGCTACACACTTTGGTGTGTAGTTGGTTAATGGTTACTAATGGAGTTTGGAGAATGGTTCTATGCTTGGATTGGATTGTACTGGTTATCTTTGTGATTTTCTTATCTTGATTATTCAGTGAACTGACCCCGTTTATGTTTTCTAAAACTGTGGTGATCCATTCGGGGATGGCGAGCAGATTGTGACAGGTGATGATTTCATGTTAGCTGCGGGATCGAGGATGGGATGTCATCATCTAGAGTCTTAGCTTACGCTGCCATGAGTCCTTAGATACTTTTGAGTTGTATTTGGTTTACATTCTTTATACTTTGGTTTTCAGTTTTGAGACGATGTAATAAGTTAACTTTATACTTTAATAATTGTTCTTTGATAGTCACTGTTGATATACTTACCTCGGGCAACCGAGATAGTAGCACCGTTATATGCCAGGGTGGTCTTTGGTAAGGCGCCTTAGTATATGAGGGGTTACAAATACTGGGTCGGGTAAAAGCTCGTTGTGGTATATGAGGGTCCGGTCTCCACCTCTCCGGTCATCCTCCCTCCGCAGTGCTCGCGCGGTGTCTGGACGGTCGTCGTTTGCTTCCACGAAGCTGTGACCAGCTCAGACAAGTCTAGCAGAATCTCGGGAGAGATCAAGTAAAAGTGGGGCTTAGGTCGTGGTTCTCCACTACCCGGGTCATACTCCCGCAAATGGTCAATCACCGGTAGGTGCTCCGGATCAGGCAGTCTCATCCATTTGGTCCCCTTTACCCTCCAAGCTAAGGTTCTGTCATCTGACCTCTTAAGCCACTTAATGTGGCGCTAATAGTGCTCATCCATGGTAGGAGTAGTCTCAAACAAGACAGTTCCCGACTCTGAAGGAGCTTCAAATTCGGTCAGTCTTTGGGCTAGGCGGGTAACTATGGCTCCACAACTAAGATTGCGACTCTTGGAGTGAGCCATAAGTGCCTAACTGGCACACACTACCCCAGGAGCACTGTAGTAGAAGCGCTCCCTACGGAGAGGGTTAAGGTAGGGCACTAAGATCATCACCTTGTGGGAGTTTAGCTTGCTTACAACGTTCCGTAAAAAAAGAAGACAATTCATAGTCCTCAAGAACATGCGAAGAGACACATGTTGGACATCATTAAGCAACATGGCACTCGAGGTAGGGGCGGGTCGGCCGGTAAGATAAGGTAAGAGGTGGGATGCCCAACTCTCGGTCTCTACATCACTAATGTACCCCTCCTTCTCGGTCTCTAGCCCTAGATGTTCAGCAAACTGGTCGAGGGTTAACTTATGGTCGATATTCAAAAGATGGAAACTAACAGCTTTTCAAGGAACTCAGAAATTCTAGGGTGAGGAACGGATAAGACTTTTTGCGGAGATGGTACAACCCCTCCATCTTCAAATTCTTGATATATGAGATATATCCGATTCTACACCCAATCCTTCAAGATCTCCGGGTCAACACAACGGGTCGGCCTCATGGTACGACCCATTAGGGCTATGAAAATAGCCCGCTGCTCAAAGTTTCTAAGATTACCGATAGATACTTGTCAACTGGAGGGACAAGTAGCGCCTTACTCGATTGGCCTTCTTTGATTATGACATTAGCGCGAGTCCTCTTCTTAGGAGGTGCTCTAGCTTTCGACATGCTGCAAAAAAATGAGTTCTACAAGAATTTTCCGGAAATTATACCATAGTAAGTGGGATTTTCAGTTTATACACTTTTAAGACGGAGTTTTAAGACAGATTTTTCTATCAAAAGGCATGAAATATCAACTTGGTAGAGCATTACCACTATCAATTGAACCTTTATGAGCATTCAACAAGCAATCTAAGTGACCAAAAATAAAAATTTTGGGGCAAAACCCTAGACATTTTCGGTACCAAATTAGAAGTTTTTGAGCTTATAAACCACATTTTACATATGTAAATAAATTAATAGAAGCATATACTACCAAACTAACACAATACAAACATGAGTCTTTGAAATAAAAGAGTAGAAAAATTTCAGATTTGGGGCAAATTACTCAATTGTTTTGATTAAAAGTAACATTTTTTAAAAGATACATTACCTTAAGTCGGGAATTAATTCGAAAGAGCGAGGACAAGAAACAAATCCAAGAACAAAATTAGCACAAATCGCCCTAGTGTAGGTTGAGAGAGAAAGTCTTGAGAAGTTTGGGTGTAAAATTAGTGGTATGAGGCGTGAAATAGAATTAAAAGGAGGTTATAAGGTTTTCGGAAAAGTAGAGCTGAACCGCGAAAAATTGGGCTACTCGGTCGAGTACTGGGCCTACTCGGTAGCCTCTACTCAGTCGACTACCTGGGTGTACTCGGTCGATTACTCAGAAGTGGGTTTTTAAATCAGCTACTGCCCTTTGAGTACTCGGTCGAGTGCCAACGTACTCGGTCGAGTGCCAACGTACTCGGTGGAGTACACCTGAACAGTGAAGGAATTGAGATTTTACAAATAATTTTCCTACAAAACAACAAACATTGTTCGGAGTCCAAACTTATTCGGGACTCTTCACGCTTAGGCCCTATTTCTATCAAACATTAGGCAACTTATCAGCTACACATAACCTACTCAAGCTAATTCCTTTAGCAGAAACTAACCATGTTATATGCACACATAACCTACTCAAGCTCGATTATGTCATCAACAATGTATAAGCAGATCAAATGCATACAAGCCTCTACTCCATTTATGCATATAATACCAACTTAAGTCATTCATACACCTTGTCATACCTTTACATGTTATACCGTTGCTATCTACCATTACCTCCTTTATTACGACTAAACATTCACAGAATTCTAACCGACCATACGCAACTCATTCATATGTGTAAACACACATCATCTCCTGCATCCTAGCAACTTCATCTTTGACACCAAATACAAGGTAACATCCAAGAAAGCCCCATATCACACATTCGACACACACACACACACACACACACACACACACACACACACACACACACACACACACACACACACACACACACACACACACACACACACACACACACACACACACACACACACACACACACACACACACACACACACACACACACACACACACACACACACACACACACATAACCTCATACGTTTATCTCACGCGAAGTTGCTGGCTTAAGCATGATGAGGCCGGGATTCTGAGATGAGGGCGCCTTGTCACCCAAAACCGACAAAGAGGACTCCCAACACACATACACCAGATTTATTTTAGTTTGACACACTACATTCATTTGGTTCATTGTTTCAGGTTCCAAAATTATCGCTCTGATACCACTTTGTAACACCCCCACTTACCAAGCAGCCTAACAAGACTTTCCCCAATAAGTAAGGGCGCTACTGTAATACCTGACATTTGTGGGACCCGTACTTAGAACTAGGGACGCGTGAGGGAACCCACATGTACTCGGACGAGACCAAGTAAGACCTAAACTAGACCTAATAGACTTCCAGTGGACCGAGTAGAACCCCAAGTGGACCAAGTGAGTTGGCACTCGGTCGAGTAAGAGCACACTCGACCGAGTGAGAGCCACTCGGTCGAGTAAACTGGTCACTCGGTCGAGTGAGCTGAGCTGTACCCAAGAAATGATATTTCGGGATTTCATTCTATCCAACCCTATCCCATTCATTCATTCTTCTCCTTCTTCCTTCTTACACTAAAACCCTCTCCCTTCTCTTTAAAATGCTCCCAAATGCCCTTCCCTTGGCCTTCAAGCTTGGATTAATGGTGAAACATATCTCCTATGTCCTAATCTACCTTTGTAAGTAGAAATCTCACCTTTTCCTATTTGTCTTATGAGTAAATCCGAGTTAGGGTTTATTAAGAGAGATTAATTAGTAGTTAGTTATGTAAAGTGAGTCATTAGTGACTAATAATGAGGAATTTTATGTTGTAATTTAGTATAGAGTGAATTGTGATAGTTATTACATGATTTATGTAGGACAAGACGGTTTTATGAGATGGATACTTGGTGATTTTGATTAGCTTGAGGATTATGCTAAAAGGTAGGTTATCCTACTCGGTTTCAATATTGTGTATGCATATTTGGGTGTCTTTCCTCACTAATGCATTTATGAGTCGGTTAGTATGAATGTGGGATTGAATTCATGAATTTGGTCATATGTTAAGTGTTATTCTTCCATTGGTCATGTACGGTTCTATTTGTGTTTTATTGGAGGTCTTTGGTGGTGATACTTGATTATTAAGGAGACGTAAGACGGTTGGGAAACCGTCTTGCACTCGGTTTCCCCTTGGAGTTTCCTACTTCAAGGGGGATGTGCACCTAGGTTCCCATCTCCTCCTAGCCCTAGCTGCATATCATTGATGAATTCTTTAAGATCACCAGAAAAATCTGTTTGTTCTGGATTGACTTTCCTTTACTTTTACACATGGAGCTTCTTAGGATTGATTCTCATCCCGAATAGGGATTTTTTTTCTTGCCATGACCTCGCCCTGCCTATTGTCGACATCTGCGAGTTGACATAATCAGCGAAGCTGTTGTAGACAGGAGGATAGTTATCAAATGACTTGAGTCACGGAGGGACTCGTGTGGTTGAGGCACGACGTTTGGCAGGGGATCCGGTTGGCTTCGGACCCGGTACGTCTGGGCGTGTCCCGATACCTTTGTGTGAGATGTGGTGTCGTGGGCGTGTCCCTGGTACTAGTGGTTGTGGGTACGTCTGGGCGTGTCCCGGTACCCGTATGGTGATTTCATAGTCGAGTCTCATTCATATGATTATGTCGTGTCTGCACTTATCGAGTCGTGTTATATGTTGTGTATTGAAACTGATATTTGTTGTGTCCGTGTAAATGTCACCTATTTCCGGGGTGGCCTGTGTCGATTCATATGATATTTACGATCATATGGGGAGCAGTTGCTTACAGGTTAGCTTTGGTAGCATGCGGGAGACGGGACAAGCCGTGATGACATTCGAGTCAAGCATAGTTGATTAGATTAGTTTAGTAGTCATGAGTTGTATTATTCATTTCATTTGTTTCACTTATGCATATGTAATCCACTAAACACTTATTTATATTAATTGTTTCTTAATTGCGACTCCGATTTCTCTACCTCGGGAAACCGAGAAGGTAACATCTCCCCATTACCTTAGCCGGGTAAGAAGGGGTTGTTATAAAGTGGTATCAGAGCCTCGATTTTGGAACCTAAGCAAACGAGACAAAATGAACCTAGGTGTGTCTAATAAAATAAACCCGATACGAGTACAATAGGAGATCGGTTTTGGATGAGTGGGCGCCCTCATGTCAAAACTAGTGCCTATTGCCTCGGTTGGTCATTACGTGGGTGAGTACAAGTAAGGGTGAATGATATAGACAATTTTGTGTGCTTGCCTGGATGACATGGTTGTGGTTAGACTCTTGCATGTTATGAATTTCACATGTGTACGGAAATTGAGTTCTTAGACTAGTGCGAATAACATGTTTTAGAAATGATTAACATGTGTTGGTGTATGGTTAATAATTTCAATCTTTACATCACATTGTATGTTAATTGAATGCCTAGTAGTACCCTTGATCATGTATAAGTAGTGTTGGATGCTAGTGGAGTTGTAATACCCGTCCTTTTAGGGACCCGTTGACCAACGTTGACCAACCTTGGGAGCAGGTAATAGCCCTTAGTGATGCGCGCTAGAGTTACCTTGTGCCATGATTGCCTTTAGAAGTGAGTGGTACTCGATAGAGTAGAGGGTACTCGATCGAGCATCTTGGGCACTCGATCGAGTAGGGTCCACTCGATCGAGTACGTTAGTTACTCGATCGAGTAACGTCTTTCCAGCGAGGGTTTATAATCGTGTTTTGTTAAAACCGTAAATCATTTTCCGCCTCTTTCCCTAAACCTATATGTCGTCTCTTCCTCTTCTTTTCACCATATATCATCCCATGGGAGCCTTAAGGATGCTTGTGAGATATGAGTGAATAGCTTTAGTCGGGTAGCTGTCTCTCTGCCAGATTTCTACGTGTAGGTATGTCGTCATCATCATCTTTGTCATTGTGTTTTCAGTTAGGGTTAGAATGGTAGTGATAGAGGATTGTATTGTGTATATATGTGTTGCTTGATTGATGGATGTTGCGTGTGTGGACGTGGAATCGCTGCAGTCGCTTAAAGGTAGGTTCGCCTACTCAGTTTCTGTTGTTTGTCTAGTGTGGGTTGTTGTGTTGTTGTCGTGACCGTGTGGTTGAGTATACATGGTAATCGGTTGGTGTATGCTATTTTGTTGGTTGTTGTTGTATTGCAGCTGTCTGTGATTGATTGTCTCTGGTTCTCGAGGTGCGTCCTCGGCTGAGTGAAGTCACTTGCGGGATTGGCTTCACGCCCTAGTTTCGCCCTCCGTGGAACCCGCCACGGGAGGGGATGTGCACATTAATGGGACAGGGTTTTCGCTCGGTATGATGAGCGGGGCTTAGGTGGGAACGGCTGCGGTCCCCCACTGGCAGGGCTGGTCCAGTGGACAGTCGGTGACGGAGATCGGTTGGAGTAGTTGTGATTGTGTGTGTGTTTGGCTGTTTTTGTAATACGTCGGTAGTGTTTGTTGTGTCTTGTCTCAGTTACTGACCTTTTGTGGTTTGTCTTGTTTGTCTTTTGTGTCTGCCGTGATCCCTTATGGTGAGCAGTCCGTCTTAGCAGGTGCTGTCTTGGATGCTAGCTGGAGTCCTGGTTCGGATGAGTCGTCACGAGTAATGACAGAAGTAGTATATAGTCGACTAGTTGTATCTTTCATTTAATAGTTTAGATGTAACACTTGTAATATAACTATAATTGTTCTTTTATCGACTTTTGATGATTACTTACCTCGGGCAACCGAGATGGTGATGCCCTTATTTGCTAAGGAAGGTCTAGATAAGGCTCCTCTGTATATGGGGGTGTCACAAAGTGGTTTCAGAGCGAAGATTTTGGAACCTGTAACAAATGAACCTAATGAACGTAGTGAGTCTAATAAAATAAACCTGGTGTATGTATATTGGGAGCCCCAGCCGATGCTAGATTTTGGGTGAGAAGGCGCCCTCATTTCAAAATCTTGGCCCCATTGTGCTTAAGCCAGTCATTGGGTATGGGAATGTTGAGTCGGCAACTATGTGCCTAATGTGTATGGTGATTATGTTGGAATTGATTGTGGTCGAGTCTCCATTGAGGTTAGCATGTGCGTAATAGTTATGTTAGAATCATATATGGTAAAGTTTTGATGGAACTAATATGTGTGTGGAATGATAATGAGGAACGCGAAAGGTTTTATACGATAGAAGTATGTGAAAAGAGTAGGAACGTGTGATGTGATATGGAATGTGGTAATGGCTGTGTTTGGTTCAGGTTGCTAGTAATGGTAGTTTCTTTACGGATTTATAAGTCTTATAATAGTGTTAATGATGATAGTTAAAGAGTTGTAGAATTATAATGAGAATTATCAAAATAGTAATGGATGCATGTAATATATGAATGGTTGAAAGCTTCCGCATGGGACGTGATTAATCTGAGTAGACTAATTTGTTTATGTTGAAACATAGTTACTTTGCTAAGTAGACTTGGACGATACATGGGAATGCAATGCTAAATAAGTGTCTAGAGTAATGCGATTGTAAGTTGCTAGTAAAGTCGTAGACAAAGGTTTAGAGATGAAGTATTGCGTTAAGTGTATACATGAATGATTTAATAGTGTGGTAAACAACGTTGTGAAGTTCGTTATGGGATAATGTGATATGAATCTTAGTTGGTGAAACCGTTGCGATATATTTGAGTAGTAATGGTATAATGTGAATGAATATGATAACCGGTGACGACTTCCGAACTTAGTTTGGAATCGACATGTAATGTTATTTTGCAGGAATCTTCAGTTAAACTCGTAAATTCTGACCATGTACCCAACCTTACTTGACCGAGTGTGAGTGCTTACTAGACCGAGTAGACCTCACTCGATCTAGTTAGGAAGCTATGACGTCGAGGATGTAGGAATTTCCTACGAATACTCGATCAAATAGCGCCTACTCGATCGAGTACCCGAGACACTCGATCGAGTAAGCTATAGTACCGGCAATCTCACGGGTTCATAAACCCCTTTTCTTTACTCTTTCTTCTTATTCTTTTTTTCATAAATTTATCAAATTATGTGTCGTATTATATATGCTGCATGAAACTTTTAAGGATAATTAGTATTAATTGTAAATAGTCAAAGATTATTTCTGTTAAAACCCGATGACGCGTGAGATTATAAGAACAATAACTCTAAAATCCAATTATATCTGTGAATGTTATACAACTGATATAGTCAATACCAAATGCCAACATTTTTGTTGCGTTTATGTGAGGGAAACTGATGATTAATCTCTCCTCATCTAAATCAACTACCGAATTTTTGTTTGCTCTCATTTTCAGCATGGTTTGACTTTTTGTTAAATTTAATAGTTTTCTATTAAAAGACCATGGTAACGTAAACCAACGTTGCCATAAAATACTAACTTGGTAACTCAATGATTTTAAATGATGTCATAAAACTAATCAATGGTGTTGCCCCGTGCATTCTATATAATAGAATTATAGATGTTTTTTATTGTTGTTTAGAGACTAATAATTCTATTGGAATTCAGTTTGGATTTGATGTTGTGAGAAGTTTATAAAGAGCAAATACTCTTAATTGTAAATATATATAATCAAGGTATTATTATGTTTAAGAGATCTAACATTTTATTTGAACACACTATATATATAATTATGATAATTATTGTTTTACGTAGCATTATTGAGTTTTACGTAGTTGTTGTAGGTTAAAATAATTAAAATACTCATAAAGGTCTGTCTCTGTTATTAAGAATATAGTTTTATAGATAATTCTAATAGGAGCCTCGTGCATCGCACGGGCTTTCCAACTAGTTTATAAAAGAAGAAGGAAGAGATCTAAAAGAAAGAGAGAAGAGAATTAAGAGCAATTAGCGATAAAAGGTAAGACCGTCTCATGTATACTCTTTGCTATGCTATAACTCGTAAACTACACCATCGCAGGACAAGCTGTGACCATCGTTGTGACCGTAGACCACCAGGGACCACTGTTGACCTCCTTTGACCACCATTGACCGACGGGAGAGGGGTGTTTCAGGCTCGTTTTTATGGGTGGTTGGTTATGAATTTTCACGTGTTTTATATTGTTTTGAACCCCTATCCAATCGTGACTGACCTAGGTTTGGGTTAGGGTGGTACCTAGGGTTTAGTCGACCACTGTGGGTGGTCAGGGTTGTTTAAAGATGGTGGTTTGGACGGTTGGTGGCCGGATTTTTGTGGTGGTTATATGGTTGTTGATTTCGAATAAAACACGGGTTAACCCCTTTGATGTGAGTCAAACAGACTCGGGTCTGGGTTATGAGGGCTCGGGTTGATGGGTCGTCCATTCTGGGTGGTTTTGGGTGGTTGTTTGCGTGGTGCTTGCCGGAGTTGCGCGAAATTAGGGGAAAACAGGGGATGGGTTGCGGTTTGTGACTATCTTAAGACGAACACCGTGACCGTGTTGTTGACTTAACGGGGGAAAAGGGACCACCTTTGAGACCACCCTGGGACATAGGTGTCAATGGTGGTGGTCAAAGGTGGTAGTGATTACGGTGGTGGCCGTAGCATTGGGTTTAAGACGTGGTGGTTTGAGGATTGTTGTTGTTGTTGTCGGGTTGATTTAAGGGTCATAACCCCATCCGTGTTGACCTAACCGTGACCATGATGGGTGGTGTGACTAGTGGGTCCACCGTAGGTCAGAGGAGGACCACGGTGGTGGCCACTGGTGGCAGGGTGGTGGTTGTAATAGGTGTTACGGGTTGTGTGTATATAGGTATGTGTATTATTGTTGTTGGTGGTGGTGTTGTGAGCGTTACACTTATGGCGTGATTTCCTGGCCGTGGTTGGTGGTGATTGATGGTGTTTGGGCCGTGGTTGGGTTGTTAGTAGTAGGGACTCACGGTGGGGGATGGTGGTTGACTTGGGGAAGTGTCGGGTTGGTGGTTTACACGGGTTAAAGGATGGTTGTTCATGGGTTTTGTTTATCTTTTATGACGGATTTGTTCACGGGTTTAACTTAGTATTTGGCGTAAATTATAATTGATAGAATATAATTAAATTAGTTGATTTATAATTAATTTAATTAATTATATGGATTAATAAATAACTATAATTATATTATTATTAGGTGACGGATTTGTTGAGGAACATTACTTATTGGATTTGCTGACGAGGTAGGAATATCCTACTCAACCCTGTGTTACATTCTTAAATTACGGAGTTATGTCTGAGATATCTTTTATAAAGAATTGTGGATAAGAGTATTATATTAAATGTTGAGATGGATGTCACTATTATTTATACTGTTGCGATTATTATTGATAAGTCATACGACTATTGTGATGAGTTGTGCATAGCGGGAGAGACGCTACTGCCAGTTGTGCATAACAAGAGAATTGTTACTGCCAAATGTGCATAGTACGGTGGGTACTACTTCCAGTTGAGCATGGTATAAGAGTACCACTGCCAGTTGAGTTGAGCATGGCACGGTGTTAAGGTGGTTGTGCTACTACCAGTGAAATCGTTGAGTTAGTTACTGTATTGTTGGATATGTTGGTAATGACCTGATATCGATTGGTTGTGTTTTATATTGAATTATTATTGTTGTTTAGTTTATTCATACTCAACCTCGTGGTTGACAGTGTATTCGTGAACACCTGTGATGAACCGTGACTGGGGAGCAGACTTGGCAGGTACTTGAGACTAGCTGGCTAGGAGCTTGGGAGGCGTGTGAGGATATGGACTGGACGACTTAGCTTTAGCTCACTATTTAGTTATTTATCACCACTAGTTGTCTTTTAATTCCGCTGCAATATTGTATTGTTTTTATTTTGAGAAGAAAAGAATATGTAAAAGTCATTTGAGTTTAATTTATTTAAACTGCCTTGGTTTGCTAAACTTTTTTATTCACTACCTCGGTCATTCCAAGATGGTAACACTCTCACTTATTTAGAAAGGCCTAGTTAAGGCTGTTAGATAAATGGGGGTGTTACACTCCACTATGGTCTAACAACGGTCAAAGGTAAGGATCACAAATCAGTCAAATTACGGTTTGAAGTGTAGTGAAAAGGTCATCTTGGTCTGCTATTCATGCTAGAGTACTTGTAACTGGCTCTTGCACTTATTAGGTCACTCTATTGTTTGTAGCAGGTCTAACTCTCTTCAATCTCTCAATCTAGGTCGGAGTTTACCAAATTAGTCAACTAATCACATGCATTTAATCAATTAAACAAAAGTAATTGCTACAATTAACAATTCAAACATGATAATTATTCAAGATCTAATAATCTAATTATAACCGTCTTACAACCATGAATCCCCTAAATCCTAGCATAGGAATTTAGCTACGCATATCATCGTGATGGAAATAACTATAATCAATATGACAATGAAAATAAACATGACGAATGAATTAGAATAACAATTAAGCATAAACAATAAAGAATACGAATAAAGAAGAAAAGAGATGCAAAGGAAAGAAGATTTTAAGAAAGAATGAAGGTTAATTAATTACCGAATAAACGAAAGAATTACAAAGTTTCCAGATCCAGAAAATTAAGAGCAAGCAGCGTACTAAATTTTAACAGTAATGATAGATGCCCTAATAAAGTTTTCTAACTACCTCTTAAATAGTAAGAGGAGTTAATTATTAATCAAGCAACTAATAGGCCGAGATTAACAACTTAAACAACTCGGCCTAATACAAAAACAAATCGATCGACTAAAGGGGCAGTTGATCGACCAAAAAGCAAACAGACTTAGATTAACTTTGTAGATCTACTAATTAAGCCTGTCGATCGACCAAAACAGCAACATAGCAGCACAACAGCAGCATAAATACTTTACCTCAGCTTGTTCCTTCTCGTCTTCACACATCTCAAGAGGATGGTTCCCGAGCTAAACTCTACTAGTGTCCATAATGCAACTCTAGAGACGGGTTTCGGCTCATTTCCACTCATGTGGGCTAATAACCTGCATGAAACGTAATACAACCCAAAGTAGCCAAAACAAGGGAGAATAAAAGCTTACGGTACTCAAAATAGCATAGAAATGCATACGAAATGATAGAATAAATGTAAAAATAAAGCTCGCATCAGAGATCATGACTTAGCTTGGAAGGGAAAAGATGGAGGTGGTGTTGGTGTAAACAGTAAGTAATCAAAGAGCATTTAATGCATGAGTATTAAACCTAATAATTGGCTATTTAATATTGTAGGAAGTACACAAATGAAGATAAAATAATATGCATGAGTGAGTGTCAATCAACAAAATCAGCCGCCTAACATCTACCCATCATACACCATTTTCATATTTTATATTATAACAAGTACATGATACCCGGTACCCGTTTCATACAATATGGTATGTATTTGATCTGTCGCAAGCTTGCGACATCGTCATAAATGAGAATTTGTGTTTAGATAGATGCCTTTTGGAAGGAAAACTTAGAGAATTTTTTATTCTCTTAATAGTAAGAAGATGTTTAGGATTTTTTAATCCATCATTTAGATCGATTTCGCCTGTTTGGAATATGTATAGTCCAAGACAAGTGATGTGACCATAATTAGAGCATATTTAGTCCCCGAATTAGCCTTGTTCCCATGCTTTTTAGTGCATATTTGGGTCATTTATTGTCTTTAGTTCTTTGTTTTGCATATTCTTTGAGGTTTTGATCCCTTGGCAGGAAAGGAGTGCAAACCTTGCATTTTCATGGCAAAACGAGACTAAATTGATTGAATTCAATGATCAAGCATCAAGGAGAGACAAGATTAGAAGGCCTTTGTACATACTATAGTAGATGGGCAATGATGAGAAAAGATCCTTGCATCCCCGAGGAAATCCCCAAGAATCTTATGAAGAAAAAGGAAGAAAAGAAGAAGAAACAAGACTGCCCAGCAATCCGTGCGGATTGTCCTGAAGACGCCCGTCTCCACCAACACAATCCGTGCATCTTCACCCCAAGACGCCCGGGCAGCAGCTCCAGAAGACGCCCGGGCAGAAACCACCGAATCCGCCCGTCCCGTGCTAAAGACGCCCGGATTCCCAGGCAGACCCATTTCGTCTTCTTCAAGCTTCAAAGAAAGATGCACATCTTTTTCTAGAGACCGGAGTCTCCCTAGAGACCGGAGTCTTTCCAAAAAGACCGGCGTTTCCTTAAGTAGGGACTTAATCGTCATTTAAGCCCTTAGTTAACCCTAATTCACACACCTAATGCCCACTATAAATACCCCATTAGTCTAATTAGAAGAGCATGTTCTTCTTAGCAATCTTTAGTGTAGTTAATATCAATAAAATCTCTCTTTAATCTTGTAATCAACAATTAATCAAGTTTTAATACAAGTTTTATTTCCTTAATCTCTCTCTTGTTCATCCTTTATTTTGGGTAATTGAAGATTATTTGGGTTATTATTGGGAGATTGACAACCTCTCAATCAAGCATCAAGTACTTCTTTTATTCTTTGCTTTATTATTGGAATCATTAGTAGGTATAATTCTCTTAATCCCTTTTTAATTATTGTTAATTACTTTCATTTATTCATCATGTTTCACTTTGTTGGTATGATTGACAACCTTGCTAGCATGTTCAAAATGATAATGAGTGAGTAGTTACTTAGCTAGGGTTAATGGGTAATTAGGAGAAACCAACATGGGGAATGATTCATGCTTAAATTAATATGCTTTCATAGTTTATTTGCTTGCTTGTTGTGATCTCAACTTATGCACATGTTATGTTTGATGAAATGTGAGCCTATGAATCCTTGCATTTTTTACCCATCACCTATCTTTTCAATGAGACTTGTAAGACATAAACCAACTCGAGTCTCATTAGACCATGCATATTGTTGAGTAGGGAAGATTAAGTCGACTTGTAGGTGTTGTACAATTTAATCGATTCGGCTCCGGGACCCAAACTTTCCTAGGATTGTAAGATATAAACCAACTCAATCCATCACAACAATAATTGCTTGCTTATAATTTGAGAACATGTTTGTATGATCAATTCCCATGAATCCCCTATGACCCCATGATACCTAGTGCCTTTTATCAATTGTTTACATCCCTTTTAATTCATCTTGCTTATTTACTTTCATTCCTATTTAGTTTAGTGACCTTCTACATCAAACCCCAATTGTGACACCCCTAAGACACCACTAGTTGCAATAGAAATTTCATCTCAATTCCCGTCCCTTGGGATCCGACCTTTACTTGCCTCTTTACTAATTGTAGAGTCGTGTGTGAAGTTATAAATTGTGTTTTGGTCTAGGTGCTCCTAACGACAAGTTACCGAAAAGACATAGTCCGACCAACAAGCCAACATCAAGGTAGATGAGATTCAATTTCCAAATAACATAGTTGAAATGAGACACACATATTTGAATCATAAGACGAAAGCATGTATATAAATATTTTTTTCGTACAAATATATATAAATATATGACCAACAAAAAATGAGCCTTTTTTTATTTTATTTTTTTGGTAAAATGTGAGATTTTTATTAACATTATCAAATAGGCAATTTAGCACAATCTTTACAACATACAATTTCCATACAAATGACTAAGTCTAAAATCATAGAGTATAACTTGAATACTTAATCTACTTAGCCATATTCTATAAGTGTTTGGAACAGAATGAGTTAACTTCTGTTGAATTCTGTCTTGCAGATGCTTCTTCACCTCTGTCTCAACCAAACCAGGCCTCCTAAGCTTCATTTCCAATCTGCATCTATTCCTTTCAAACCAAAGAGTATATTATCAAGCCAACCTCGCCATTCTCCAGACCTTCTTCTGTATCTTGGAGCAGTAAGTAATTTAGTTGGTTTATTTAGTTTCATTCATATTTGACTGTTGTACCATATTTGTTGATGATGACAAGTCCTTAATCGTTTCTTTCCCTCTTAACTAATGCTTGTTGGCTAGACATGAAATGTGATAGATTTGCAAGGACGGAAATCATTCATGGAAGCAGCTTGAAGCTTTGATCGAGTCTTAGTCCTTGATGTCTAGTTATTGTAAATGAGTCTTGAGTCAACTCGATTTACCTGTATTGAACAGTTCCGCAGACTGTTCAGTACAACACAGTTTATAAGAGCACGACTAAAACTATTTTCTGAAAGTTTTTGAAAATATCTTTAGTTGAGAAATATTATTTTTGACGTGATATTCTGGTGAGATAAGCTTCCTTATTTTGTGGAAAATTTACTTGGAAAAGGAGGAAGTTATCTCATCAAGAATAAGTCAAATGATCTTTTATGCCAAAAGATATTCTAGTATTATCTTCAAATATTTTCTTTCCTTATTTTAGGAGATAAGATCAAC
Organism: Silene latifolia; assembly: GCF_048544455.1. NCBI lineage: Eukaryota > Viridiplantae > Streptophyta > Magnoliopsida > Caryophyllales > Caryophyllaceae > Silene > Silene latifolia. The sequence continues at coordinate 67,559,345 of NC_133530.1, read as the reverse complement.
AACCAACTCTCCTATAAATAAGACATTATATTTCAGAAATTATTGTCTCACTCAAGCACTAAAAACGTGAACTTTGCAAACAAGATTAAAAGTTTGATTTTTCAATTGTTTTGCAAAAACCTTTTTGAGTCGTGCCTTTTGAACTGATTTTTTCGAGTCCTTAAGATCTCATATCTCTAGGCGCTTATTTGTTCTCCATTGTTCTAACTTGTGAACCTTATAAGGAGACAAAAGAGTTGTAATTTTCAATTTGTGAGAGATTATTTTATTGGGGTACGGGGTTGTACTCGAGTCGCACGATCGGGGTTGATCGTGGGGGTTTTCTTTGTAATCGGGTTTGGTTATAAAGAAAATATTAATAAGAGAGAGGGTGGACGTAGACCTTTAGAGAGTAGGTCGAACCACGTTAAAAATCTTGTGTCTCGTGCCTTTTCTCTTTATTTGTTTTATTTCTCGTTCTTTCTTATAGATCTTGTTTCACGCATACGAACAGTAACAAAGACAAAGACAATTCGTATTGTTTGAACAAATACCGAGACTGCTTCAATTCGCCCGTGTCTTGTTTCAATGATCGAACGAGAACTATCCTTTCGCTTTAAAGTTTAATTTTTAAAAGGGTACTTAATTCACCCCCTCCCCTCTTAAGTACCGGATCGATAAACTCAACAATTGGTATCGTAGTCTCGTGCTCTTGATTGCCTTACAAAGAAAGAGTTTGATCCTTTTTGAGTTTATCTTTTTATTTTTTATTTTCTCATGAATTCCAAATGTGTCAAATGTCCTGTCTTTGATGGCACGGACTATGGCTGGTGGAAAAATCGTATGATGCATTTCATACAAGGAACAGATTACGAATGTTGGGTAATCATCGAAAATGGTCCTCTAGCTATCACTACCACCAATGCTAATGGTGTGTCTAGTGCAAAAGCGCCCAAGGACTACACATCCGATGATTACAAAAAGGCGGAGAAGAATGCTAGGGCCATATCACTCCTGCAATCCGGAATTGGCGAATCAGAAACTAGTCGGATTGCAGGATGTAAAACGGCCAAACAAATATGGGATAGTATAGCACTAGCCTATGAGGGGACCGTGCAAGTAAAGAAACAACGTATTGATCTCTTAATGCAACAATACGAATCCTTTAGAATGCACGAGGATGAAACAATAAAGAGTATGTCTTCACGCTTTTCAGCTATAACTAACGAACTTTCAAATCTTGGTCGACAATTTGAAACTGAGGACATTGTCCGTAAAATTTTAAGAAGTCTTACCAAGAAATGGCGACAAAAGGTCACGACCATTGAAGAGTGTAGGGATTTAACCACTCTTACCTATGAAGCTTTAATGGGATCTCTTATGGCACACGAAATAACTCTTGATAATGATGCCGATGAGAAACCCAAAGCTAAGGGACTAGCCTTGAATGCTGTTGGAATTTGACACTTAATTGTGTAACTTAACTTTTTAAGTTACATTAGTTTATATTTATTTTATGTTAGTTATCATTAAACTAAGAGGGAGTTATAGATAGCATATACATTAATAGCTAAGGGAAGTTTAATTCACATAAGTTATATAAATAGGTTGATGTACGATGCATTATATTGTGTAATCTTGTAATCTCATTGAGAGGTACAAGGTCTCACCATATGAGATTAGCTCTCTTACATCCTCCCCACAATTATTAATGTATCACTCTAATTTATAAAAATGATCTATGTTTATGTCTTTTGGGTCCACGATACTTCCGCTGCCCAAATTCTAACATGGTATTAGAGCCCATGGCTTTGTCCTGGGTTTGATATAAAAAGGTAAATTGAAAAAAGATTGTTACTCTTCCTATATACTTGAGAACAAAAATGAAGGGATAAAAGTGGCAACAGAAAATCCAGAATGATTGATGGACATGGGCCACAATCTTCAGAAGCATTGGGTAGCCGAAAAAAAAAGGTGGCTAACCAAATTTAAAATAAGGGTGACAATCACAAAAATGTCAACCCGCTTCATCAAAGAGCAACTTAAAGAGACCTCAAATTAAAAGTTGGCCAAAAATCCCATAAACAACAGGGCATTAGACTCATACAAACAATGAGCTATAGACACACAAACCCTAATAGAACAAAGAGCAATAGACCCGAATTTATGCTGGGTAATTAATAGCCCAAAGTAAAACAAAGGGTAAAAACCTTAGCAAGATGGGCGTTGACTCGAAAAAGATGAGACAGGGTAAAGATCCTAAATCATCTAAGTTCAAGGGTAAACGAACAAGTTATAGGAAGATGACAACATGATTGAAGATTCGAGATACCAAGCTAATCCAGAATTAAGTGTCAAGGGGGAGTGTTGGAATTTGACACTTAATTGTGTAACTTAACTTTTTAAGTTACATTAGTTTATATTTATTTTATGTTAGTTATCATTAAACTAAGAGGGAGTTATAGATAGCATATACATTAATAGCTAAGGGAAGTTTAAGTCACATAAGTTATATAAATAGGTTGATGTACGATGCATTATATTGTGTAGTCTTGTACTCTCATTGAGAGGTACAAGGTCTCACCATATGAGATTAGCTCTCTTACATCCTCCCCACAATTATTAATGTATCACTCCAATTTATACAAATGATCTATGTTTATGTCTTTTGGGTCCACGATACTTCCGCTGCCCAAATTCTAACAAATGCCATCTCAAGTGATAATGAAAGTGATCTTGAGGAGGAAGTTGCCTCGCTATCCAAACGAATTGCTAAAATAATTAGAAAGCAAAATCAAGGAAAGTTCGAAAGTTATAAGCCGAAAAAATCTGTTTCTTCGTCTTCTTCACCACGACCAAAGTCTAAAATGGGCTGTTTTGGATGTGGTGATCAAGATCATCAAGTTCAAAATTGTCCCAAATGGAAAGATGAGAGTTCTAAGGATAGCCGTGAAAAATCTAAGCAAGAGTTCAAACGTGCAATGATTGTCTGCGGTTTGGGGTGAGTCTGATTCAAGACGATGAACCCATCAAAGAATCAGAAGAAAAGCTCTGTCTCAGACCTACTTACAAACCAATGACACAACGTAAGAAGTATGTTGACTCCTTCAAGTGCCTCATGGCTAATTCTGAAGCATCGGATAGCGAATCTGATGACGAGGTAAGTCTCTCAAATCTTAAAGTTCAAATTAGGTCTTTATCTAAAAACAAAATTTTGAGATTACTTGATGAGACCTTGGACACTAGTTATGAACAAAAAAGGCATCTTGATGCAATGCAATCTGAAATAGAAAGTATAGCGGAGGAGAATTTTCAGTTAAAACGTGATCTGAAGGACATAACTAAACGAACAGTCGACCAGACTGTTCATTCTGAACTTACTGCCAATAACGAGTCTCTTGTTAATAAGATTCATGATTTAACTAAGGAACTTGACGAGATTAAAAGAGTACATGTTACTAGTTCAACCACTTATTCCGAAATTCGTTCCAAATTTAATAGACTCAATGTTGATTATGACGCTCTCCTTGATAAGAATAAGAAATTACTTGTGAAAGTTAGAAATTTGGAGACCGATTTGAGTAATGCCCGAAATGTGGTTGCTAAATGGGAAGGTAGTGGTACTGTGCTAAACTTTCTGGTTAATCAATCTAAGAACACTAATAAACTTGGATTAGGTTATGACTCCCATTCTGACTTCAAACAAAATAGTTCACCACACCGTATTGTTTGGGTCCCAGAACAGAAAGTAAACACACCACCGGACTGTTCAAAACAGAATGACTCTAGTACTGCTGGGTTTAATAGACCTGAACCCAATGAAAGAAACTTTTGAAAGCGTAAGTATGTGGGTCTACCTGAGTACATCATGTGCAAATTTTGTGGTAAAACAGGACATGTATTTAATGCTTGTAATAAACGGTTAGGTCACTTGAAACAAATTTTTAAGATTGTCAAGAAAATGTGGATTCGAAAGGACTTATTAGCACAAGTGACTAACCAAAAGGGACCCAAATTAATTTGGGTGTCCAAGTCCAAAGTATAGTTCGTTTTGCAGGCTAAAGTGAGAGGGAGCAACATGCTTTGATCATAATAATTTTCGTTGCTCAAGGTGCATATGGGACGATATTCTTTTCTTGCCTCTCACATAGAGCCTACAAAGTGGAGGTGTGAAACATAAATTGGTAAAGTATTTCAAGTTTATTCACACTTCAAGTAAGGATGGTAAGAACTTCTCAACTTTTAATCTTGTGTTATACATGTATCATGGGAAGTATAAAAGGATAGTTGGTATGTATATTCTTAAACTCTTGGCTTACTACCTGTTATGTTATATTCTTCATCTTGGATATAAAGATATATCTAACATCATTAAGCATATGTGCAGATGAAGAAGAAGAAGAAGAAGAAGAAGCCTATGAGGAGTTGATGAGTAAAACCAGATCGAAGTCTCGTCGATACCCATCGAATGCTCGTATAACATCGTTCTCAAGAAATTGGAAATAGAACAGACTTCTGAACTGTTTCTATCATGAAAAAGGCTCAATTCTAGGCAGAAGCCGTGAACACTTGTTATATTTATTATAGTGCTTCTATTAGAGTTATCCTTAAGAAAACGTCTTATGAGCTTCTTTATGGGCGAAAGCCAAACATATCACATTTCCGCTGCTTTGAATCAAAATGTTTCGTTCATAATAATTTGAGAAAATTTGATCCAAGAAGCGATGAGACGGTTTTTATAGGATGTTCAAAAGAAAGCAAGGATTATAAAGTTTTCAATAAGAGAACCATGAGCTTCAAGAGAGTGTGCATATAATATTTGATGAAACTAATGTTCTTAATGTTTAATTACAGGATGATGATGATTTCGAGATTGCATATGTATATGATGATCCCCTTGATTTAGAAGAAGAGCCTTCATCATCATTAGAAGGAACATGCGCTGAAGAGCCCACAAATTCATGGGGAACTGAACAGAAAAGGGAACTGTGTAATCAAGAGAAACCTACGAGCACATCTGATCATTAACAGACAGACATACGGTTTAATGCAGATACAAACCAGACAACCATTGGCTCAGGCGATTCAGGAACCACAAACAGGGAAGCTCAGCCGAATCGAATGGACACCAAGATCTTGTTCAATCTACGTCTCAATCGTAGATATTTGTTCCTCGACGTATGAAGCATCAAAGCTCGCATCCTTTGGATAACATCTCGACCAATATCAATCAGAAGAGCTCAACCATAGCCACCAAAGGAAGTGAATGCATCTACTCATTGTGGTTCTTAAATCCTATGGGTAAGACAACAATTACGGGATTGAGGTATGATTATTAATGCGTGATTTTTCATATGATAACACGAGTGCTTTTATCTTTTTTCAAATATCCCGTACATCACTTTTTTCATGATCATATAGAAAAAGGGAACATATGCTTAAAATTTTGGAAAAGTGAAGAACAGTTGTTCGACATTTTCACTAAACCATTGGCTAAGGAACAATTTGAGAAAATCCGATTAGAATTAGGTCTATTGAATAGTGGCTCATAGTCAATTTTGTCCTAAAATTAATTCCTCGATGATTGACTAGAATGGACTAGTTGTGATATTGAGTTGGTAAATTCTCCTTTTCGTTATTGAGCTTGGTTGTAGTCTACTTACTCTAGTCGCTTATTTCTTTCAAATAGACTAGTAATAAGTTGACATGTCTTTTGAGTTGTTACTATGATTACATATTCATGTGCAAATTTGGCAAAATACATATAACCGCATTCTTATTACCTTACCCATATCTCCATAATCATCATATCTATCTCCACGGACCTTAATACCTATATTAAGCCTCCCTCTTCCTTTCCCAATTACCGACCCAAACTCAAACACTCCCAAAACCCAAAACCACCAACAAATCCAACACTATGACACCCTACCAAATACAACCAAACCCGACAGCTCAACCCAAAATCCATTTCCTTTACCCACACCCATCACCTAGCCAACCACCATCTATAACCCATATGCAACCATTCCCGAGCAACTGGCTACAGAAATCGAGGGGCCCTACAATCGTGACACACATTCTGATGGCTCTACTATTTGCTTATCAAAGTCATAAAGGGATTGTGAATCTTGTGATTGAGAAACTTGTGGTTGACGAAAAAAAAAAAAAAAAAACAAAAAAAAAAAAACAACAAAAAAAAAAAAAAAAAAAAAAAAAAAAAAAACGAAAGCTTCGAAAAAAAAAAAAGGAGGGAAGTGAAAAGGGTGGGCTTGAAGCTTGTGAATGGCCTTGACCCAAATGCTTGTATCATCCATTCGTTCCCGGATCCTTGACGGTACTTATCAATTTGTGTTCAATTGCATTCGTCATACCATTACTCCTCGGATGTATTCTAGTTAAGGGAAATTGCTCTATTTTTGTTGCATATTCGAGTTGTTTATTGGCTTGCGTGGACAGAGTTATGATGCATCTCATGGGACTATTAACATTGTTTGTTCTCGGTTGGTTCTCTCGGAGGAAGTGGCTTGTGGCCTCGGGATGGTTGTGAAAGAAATGGTGGCTATCAACAACAAACTTGCCCAACTTACCTCCATTCACATATCCTAGCCTATTTACCTTAACCTTATCCTTACCTTGCCTTGCCCCTTTTTATTTTGCCTACATCATTATGTTGAATATGTTTTCTGTTGGTACTCTCATAGATTGTCTTGTACTTATTATGATGATGTTTATCTGACTGTGTCCGGTAGCTACTTCTTTGTCTCTTTGACAATGGATGGATGCATTGACTCTTTTTTACCTTCATTCTCCTTTTGATGATGTCAAGAGGAGGAAAGATTGGCGGACTTATAGTTCTTAGTAGCTACTTCGATTTAGACCTTTGACTATGGTGTTTTCCTTTTTGCGTTCCGAAAACTGATGGTTCAATTTATGTACTGATCTTATGTTTCCTATTTCTATTATTTGTCATGGAAATTTATGATGTTAAAAGAAGTATTCTTGTGTTGAGGGGGAACATAAGTCTATAGGGACTTGCCATCATCAAAGGGGGAATTTGTTGAACCATATTTGTTGATGATGACAAGTCCTTAATCGTTTCTTTCCCTCTTAACTAATGCTTGTTGGCTAGACATGAAATGTGATAGGTTTGCAAGGACGGAAATCATTCATGGAAGCAGCTTGAAGCTTTGATCGAGTCTTAGTCCTTGATGTCTAGTTATTGTAAATGAGTCTTGAGTCAACTCGATTTACCTGTATTGAACAGTTCCGCAGATTGTTCAGTACAACACAGTTTATAAGAGCACGACTAAAACTATTTTCTGAAAGTTTTTGAAAATATCTTTAGTTGAGAAATATTATTTTGGACGTGATATTCTGGTGAGATAAACTTTCATATTTTGTGGAAAATTTACTTGGAAAAGGAGGAAGTTATCTCATCAAGAATAAGTCAAATGATCTTTTATGCCAAAAGATATTCTAGTATTATCTTCAAATATTTTCTTTCCTTATTTTAGGAGATAAGATCAACAACCAACTCTCCTATAAATAAGACATTATATTTCAGAAATTATTGTCTCACTCAAGCACTAAAAACGTGAACTTTGCAAACAAGATTAAAAGTTTGATTTTTCAATTGTTTTGTAAAAACCTTTTTGAGTCGTGCCTTTTGAACTGATTTTTTCGAGTCCTTAAGATCTCATATCTCTAGGCAGTTATTTGTTCTCCATTGTTCTAACTTGTGAACCTTATAAGGAGACAAAAGAGTTGTAATTTTCAATTTGTGAGAGAGTATTTTATTGGGGTACGGGGTTGTACTCGAGTCGCACGATCGGGGTTGATCGTGGGGGTTTTCTTTGTAATCGGGTTTGGTTATAAAGAAAATATTAATAAGAGAGAGGGTGGACGTAGACCTTTAGAGAGTAGGTCGAACCACGTTAAAAATCTTGTGTCTCGTGCCTTTTCTCTTTATTTGTTTTATTTCTCATTCTTTCTTATAGATCTTGTTTCACGCATACGAACGAAACAAAGATAACACACAATTCGTATTGTTTGAACAAATCACCGAGACTGCTCAATTCGCCTTGTAATGCTTTCAAGATTTCGAACGAGAACTATCCTTTCGCTTTAAATTTTAATTTTTTAAAAGGGTACTTAATTCACACCCTCCCCCTCTTAAGTACCGGATCGATAAACTCAACATTGACCATAGTTTGTTTATGTTATATTCGATTTAATATATGTACCAAAGCACATTCGATATAATCACGACTCAATTTAAGCTAAGTTAGGTTTTAGGCTCAATTCAAGTTATTCAATTTGTGTAGTCAATCAGATGTTAATTAAGTTATTTCGATTGTGGCTTATTTTGCGGGTTTATGTAGTTGAGTAGGTCTCCTGAGAGACGGTCTCTTAATAAGTTTTATTGAGAGACTATTGTATAATTTTAAGAAAAAGTGTTAAAGGTAATAAAATAGTTCATTTAATGATAAAATGGGTACATTTATTATGTAAATAGCTTATTTTACGAAATATAAATAAAAGTTTATGTAACTTAGTTAATATTCAGTTATTAATTGTTTTGGTTCAACTTTTGGAATTTTGAATATATGATTGTAATGATTAGTCTCCTATATTGACTTCCGAATGAAACATTTGATACTTTTATGTAAGAAATTATAAAATTATAATAAATATAAAAGTAAAGAAGATACGTGTTACTTGTTCGATGTATAAGACTATAAGTAATGTGCATCAACAAAACCTGAGATGTATGGTCAATTTTCTTGAGCTAGTTGTATAGTAAAAAGATTCTTAACGAGATTCAAGTTTTTTTGTTTTTTTGTTTTTATCGAGTCTATTTGACTAACTATAATTGGAGGTTTTTCGTGATATGGTCAATTTTCTTGAGCTATTTGACAATACTACTCTCTTTTCTTGAGCTATTTGACAACACTACTCTCTTTTTACTTAAAATATAATTCTCATGATATCGTCCAGCATATTATGTAATCACAAATACACCTTACTACTAAGAGAATAAAAATTCTCTTAGTTTTTCCTCCAAAAAACATCTAGCTAAATAAGGTAGTAAATAAAGTTTTCTTTCATTACATTATTATCTTTTCAATGAATATATTCTTATAAATAAACTCTAATTTTTTAAATAAATTCATAATTATGATTTTTTCATTAAAATAAAATAATATTAAACTATAAAGTATAAGTTGCTAAATTTTTCAGTAATGCAATAATTATTATTGTAGAGAATAACTTCACACATGCTTACTATTAGCTTCGTGGCAAAAAACATTCACTAAAAAAATCACAACTTAAATAATTTTTTTTATTAGTTTTTCATTTCAATTATTTTGTTTAATATCAAAATACAATGGAGTGAACTGATAAATATTAATGAGGTACAAATTTAAAAAGTATAAGTCCTCCTATATATTAAGAGAATACAACTTCTCTAACGTTTTTCCTCCAAAGTGTTCAAACTTATATATGGAAACAAATTAGATTTTCATTTATTAAAATAATTTTCTATTTAAAATAATCTTTACATAAAAGCTGTATCTCCCACTATTAACTTTGTGACGAAAAAAGAATTTTTTTTAAATAATTTGATGTAGTCAAACTATTTTAACAAAAAACACAATTCATGGAATTATTCAATTCTTTTGATTAATTTTAATATTAGTTGTTTTTTATAAAAATCCGTGAGATATAAATCTAAAATCTATAAATAATACAATAATATTTTTTTTTTTTTTTTTTTTTTTTTTTTTGCAAAAGGTTATAATTCTTCTCATTCATCCTCAAGGGGTAAAAGAAAAGAATACAATTTACAAAAGTAATAACCCCTAAAGCCTTATAAGGAAGGCCTTAAACTACCCTTGAGATAATTGTTTATACTTTCTCCTTTGGCTGAGAAACGGTAAATGAGGGACACACTAACTGAGAACTTTATACAAAGTAATAGCTTATCAGAGTTTCTCGTTCAGAGAATAACCTCCTGTTTCTTTCACACCATGAAGAGTCTATCACACCCGAAATACTCGAGAGGGGAGGGGGGGGGGGGGGGGTGAATTGAGTATTTAAAAATTATGCCTACTTTTTATTTTATATCAAGGTAATTAATTACTTAAAGTTTATTGATTAAACTTTAACTAATCAACTATATGATTATGAACGTAGTGAAATGACTTAAATGAAAACTGCAAGGACACACGATATTTGAAGTGGTTCAGCTTCACACGTCGAAGCCTACGTCCACTATTCTCGATTAATAATTTTAGTACCTTACTCCGGATTACAAAATTATCAACCCAACTCGTATAGCTAACTCTAGCTATAACTCAACTTGAATATCACTAGATATTCGGTTTTGACTATCTTTAGTTACTAAGAAAGCACTTGATTGTTCTTCTAAGTGTTCACACAATTGAACGAGTAAGAAACAATATGAAGTACTATTATCTTATGACGTAACCTTAAGAAAAATAATAAGCAAATTAAAGAGCACGACTTTTCGCAAGATTTTCAAATGCAAAACAATGAAAATAGTAAATTGAAAATTAAACTCTAATTTGTTTGCAAGGGATTTTTATATTTCGAAAAGCTTAACTTAAACAAGCAATGATCATGTGTATTTATAGTAGAAGAGAGAACTAGGGTTTGTACGAAACCCTAGGATGCCGTGAGATAGGCGGCATGCTTTGCAAGAGATAAATCTCTATCTCTTTCCTAATTCAATCAAAGATATTATAGTTTAGGTAAATAAGATAAAAGTGAATCTTATTTGTTTTCTATAACTATATCTTTAAGATGTTTAGATAAGTAAACAAAACAAATCATATATTATTAAGATAGGAAAATATCTTATATAAATATAAGCTAGATTTGATTAGATAGGTTACTTATACAAAACAACTTACACGACCCATCGGTTTACAGCCCACGGCCGAAACCCTAGGCCCGTGTCCATGGAAATCTCTCTTCTTGGATTAGGGTTAGGTTTAATAAACTAGCAAACCCTAGGTAGCATGACGACCCATAACTCGTTTTACTAACCAATAGAGATATGCAAGTTATACATTATAACAACCCATATATCAACTCTACTATAGATACAAATGATTTCGAAATATGTTTAAAGAATTTTATCCTTTGAAAAATGATTTTAAAACTATTAAAATCGTGCTATTAAAATGCTACCCAAAGTTATAGTAGAAACAACTATAACTTTAAGTTTGGTAAGTAAAGTTATAGGTGAAATAGCTATAACTTTACTTTCCCAATATTCCTTTCTTAAGATACCGTCAATAGATGAAGACCTATACTAGCTAATCTTCCTGGAGATCTTCAGTGATAGGATCTTCTTTTTATCTTGACCAAAAGCTCTTCATCTTGAGCGTTGTTAAAGATTTGATCTAGCCTTTTGCTTGAGTGATCATCATACTTGAAACTTGTTATAGTTACTATGACGCTTTAAGAATCTTCAATGTTATAGCTCAAGCTGCTATAATATTACTTGAACGATGCCTCACAAATCTTTAATGTTATAGCTAAGAATGTTATAACATTACTTGCTAAACTTGTAAACCTAAGTTAATCTAACAAAGACTAAACAAACGATTACGATCAAGAGTATATATAAAACGAAGCACACACTTGTCATTATCAAAACTTAATCATATATCTATATGGTCCAACAAATTCCTCCTTTTTTATGATGACAAGTCTCTTACGATTTATGACTAAGTGTAAGTTCCCCCTCAACATAATACTATATATAAAAGTCATAGACAGTTGAACGCAAGAACAATCACTTATATACAAAGTATAGCATCTAAGGACCTTAAGAGATTAAAGGTTCCGACAAGGAGCAAGCTTAGGCAAATACTTAAGTCACGATAATTTCTTCCCCCTCTTGACATCATCGAAAAGACGAGAAAAGACATAAAACAACTAGAATGATATAGATAGAGACACGTATTAATCATGCAAAGAAAGATTATAAAACGAGAAAATAATCTACATAAAGCATGCCAAATATAATAAGAGTACTACAAACCAAAGTAGTCTAATTGCCAATTGGGCCGAATAAGAAGACAAGGGATAAAGCCAAATGGGCCGAATGGAAGAATAAGCCAAAATGGGCCGAATTAGACCATTATTGAAAATAGAAAGCCTAATAAAAAGAAAAACAAAGGAAGGATGATGAGTCAAGGATATTCGCGTTTCACGACATTTGGGTTCACATAACCGGGACGGGTCCTAAACTCAAGAGAGTCAAGACGATCAAAGCATGAACGTACATGGTTAGCTTGTGCCGTGAGACACTTCTCGAAATTAAGCACTTTCAATGACAAGGCTTTAGTAGCCTCGTAAACAACCCGCATATCCTCATGCATAGCCTTCCCTTCACGCCATATTGCCCCACCTTGACTAGCTAAGTTAGCCAATGATCCAGAATGACGAACACACTCTTTGGCCGCCCTAGCCGCATCCTTAGCCATAGCATCAACCCTAGCTTCTAACCCATGCAAATAAGACAAGACTTCGCCAAGATCCGAACCCTTCGAACCCGAAGCCCCATTCTTGTCTTGTCCCAAACCCGAGACCAACTCCGCAACCATCTTATTTTGTGCATCCATTTTCTCACAAATACTTGCCATAAACAACTCCAATTTTTGTTCAACAACCGATACCACATCCGACGATTTCTCCACCACATTACCTTTTGCTAAAAACACCAAATCAGGTCCTATTGCACCAATCTTCATAAATTTAAGATGAGTGTCACACATCTCATCTTTCACCATTACACCATAGCTAGTAGACCCAATAGCCCCTTTTTGTTCCAAAAGCCGAGAGACCCACATACCACACGGCAAATCCAAAGTAGTATAAAACTTCTCCTCGATGACGGAAATACTTGTTTGAACGATTTTATGAAATACGAGACGAGGGAGAATAACTTTGGACCCTTCAAGCCACTTAGACATTAACACCATCTCATAACTTGACAATTTATCATGACCACCCCTCCTTGAAACAACCGTGTTCCACAGAAAGTTAAGAAAGAATTTCAATTTCGGAGTGAACGACCCCGCAAGCATATTACTCGACCCCGTAGCATCAACATCAAACGATTTCTTAATCTTAAGCTTTTCTTCCTCCGTCACATCTCCCCATTCCGCACTCGGATTTATTTCGATTCCATCATCAGGAACCGAAAACAGAGTACAAAAATCGGCAAGGGAGATTTTGACTTCGGAATCATTCACCATCGCATGCAACACGTTATTCTTTACGGAGACGGAAGAGTAAAATTGGATTACCTCAATAGGATAAACCGGACCAACAAAAGAACAAACTTCCTTCCATTCTTGAAAGTTCAAGAAATCCTTAAAGAATTGTAAAACTTCGATTTTTGCATACCATTTAGCGGAGTACGAACAACCACCATGAATACCATACCGCATAACATAGTTGACACGGGTTCTCTCATCCGCGGTGAGTCGAAGCTTATCATGTCCCATTGATGTTGCATTCGGCATATACTCTCGAAACATGACCCTTTGATGACCTTCTTGAGTAGCTACCACCTCGGTTTCTTCCACCGAACCTTCAAACCCTACGGCCTTCTTTTTCCCTTTATTTAATTTCCGTCTTTTCCCTTCTAAGTTAGGATCAACCCGGTTATGATCGGGGTTAGTTGGTTTTAGGTTTGATGAAGGTGAGGGAGTTTTGAGAGGGAGATAGGTTTTGTTGCATGGTGATTTGGAGGACATGGTCCGAGTTGTGGACCGAGTTGAGGGCGAGTGGAAGCGAGTTGAGGGAGGAGTCATAATGATGATTAGATTTTGGAGGTTGAGTGTGTAGAAAAGTCTAAAAGGTAAATCTTTGGGTGTTGTGTTTGATTGTGACGGTAGGAGGTGGGTATTTATGGGACTAATAATTCAATTATAGTAAAAGAGTTTAAGGAAAATAGGGAAGGTGGAGGTGGCGTGTGGAAGTAGGTAAAGGTTTTTTTTATTATTTACTTACCATAAGATAAAACAAGTGGTTAGGGTAAATTGTTTAAAAGATATGATAAGATATGGCAAGAGATATAATTTTGTGGGGAATTTCGGTTAAGGCAATAAATTGGAAGCAATTTGTTACAACTTTTGGTTCGTAGTAGGACTTAAAATATACATGACTAGAAAATGGAATATTCTCATAATATAATATAACATTTGACATAAATAAACTTGCAACGAAAAATACGGACACAGTCATACAATCTCGTCAAATCTAGTCAGTCATATGGAGAATAAAATATTTGTGACAAGTTTAGTTGCCACCAATTAAACCAATTTCCAACCGCAAAATCTCAAAACGTTCTCTAGCCAATGCTTTGGTAAAAATGTAAGCCCATTGTTTTTCTAAACTACAAAATTCCAGTCTTATATTGCCCTTATATACATGATCCCATAGAAAATGGTGTCTAATGTCTATATGCTTAGTTCGTGAGTGCTGTGTAGGGTTCTTAGATATAATTATAGCACTCGTGTTATCACATAAAATAGGTATACACCCAACATTAACACCGTAATCACATAGTTGTTGCTTAAGCCACAAAAGTTGAGAACATACCAATCCAGCGGCAATGTATTCGGCTTCAGCAGTAGATAACGCAACAGAATTTTGCTTCTTTGACCCCCACGTAATAATACACGGTCCAACAAACGTGGCTATGCCGGAAGTACTTTTTCTATCAAGTGAACAACCTGCATAATCTGCATCTGAATATCCTATGAGATCGAAATTACACTCAAGAGGATACCATAGATATAATTTAGATGTACCAATTAAATACTTCAAGATTCTTTTAACTGCAATCATATGCGATTCTTTAGGGCACGATTGAAATCGAGCACATACGCATACACTAAACATAATATCCGGACGACTTGCAGTTAAATAAAGAAGTGAGCCAATCATACCTCGTTAAGTCGTCTCATCGACAGACTTACCGTTTTCATCCAAGGTCAACTTCTTCTCAGTACCCATAGGAGTTGGCTTAAGATTAGAATTTTCCATATCAAATTTCTTGATTAGCTCCTTGATGTATTTTTGTTGGTGTATCATAATTCCTTCTGAAGTTTGTTGAATCTGGAGTCCAAGGAAGAACTTGAGTTCTCCCATCATGCTCATCTCGAATTCTGAGGTCATTAAATCTGAAAAATACTTGCATAAACGATTATTAGTTGAACCAAAAATAATATCGTCAACGTATATTTGTACAACTAATAGATTGGAATCCTCAGTTTTCAGGAATAGGGTTTTATCGACAGATCCTCTTTTGAAACCACTTTCAAGAAGATATTTTGACAATCTGTCGTACCACGACCTCGGAGCTTGTTTCAAACCATACAGGGCTTTATCTAATTTGAAAACATGGTCTTGAAACTGGCTATCGAGAAATTCTGGAGGTTGTTCAACAAAAACCTCTCATTCAAATAACCGTTAAGAAAAGCTGTCTTAACGTCCATTTGATAAAATTTAATTTCTTTATGAGCAGTAAACGCTATTAATAATCTAATAGCCTCAAGTCTGGCTACAAGAGCGAAGGTCTCATCATAGTCAATTCCTTCTTGTTGATTATACCCTTGTACAACCAATCTAGCTTTATTTCGTACAATAACTCCTGTATCGTCCAACTTGTTTCTAAAAACCTATCTTGTACCAATAACCCTTCGGTCTTTAGGTCTTGGAACCAAATGCCACACTTTGTTCCGTTCGAACTGTTGAAGCTCTTCTTGCATAGCAACGATCCAATCTGGTTCGGCAAGTGCTTCTTTGATATTTGTTGGCTCAATGGTTGAAAGAAAGGAGTAGAATGAGCAAAAGTTGTTAAGTCTTCTCCGAGTTCGAATGCCTTCATTCAAACTTCCTAGGATGGTTTCCATTGGATGAGAGTCCTTATATCTCCATTTCTTAGAGACATGAGGCACATCTTCATCTGAACTAGTCTCACATTCTTCAAATGATTGGGGTTCAATCCTTGTTCCCCCTGAATCCAACCCTGGTGTTATAATAGAATCAATTATAACATTGGACCTAGTTCGTTGATTTGGAGTTGAAGTTATAGCTTTATCAGTTATAACTTTATCCTCCAATTGCTTAGATTAAGAAGAGGTTTTAGTATCATCAACTAAACTCTCAGTTCTCTTTCCTTTATCATTTGAAGGGCTTCTTTGTTCATCATTTGTGCCCTCAATTTCTTTATCTTCCTCATCCAATTCTGGAAGTTCATCCCTAGATAGTCGGAAATCAGGTTCGTTCAAATCTTCTTCCTCATCCTGTTCAGCTTTGTCAAACATATTATTCTCATCAAAAACAACATGAACACTTTCTTCGATGCATAAGGTTCTTTTATTGAAAACCTTATATGCTTTACTATGATTAGAATAACCGACAAACACCGCTTTGTCGCTTCTGGGATCGAATTTGCTTAATCTATTTTTGCCATTATTATGGATAAAACATTTACTCCCGAAGCAACGTAGATGTGATATGTTAGGTTTACGTCCCCTAAGAAGCTCATAAGGAGTGTTCTTGAGAATGGGTCTAATCAAATCTCGATTATGAACATAGCATGCAGTACTAATAGCTTCAGCCCAGAAATTTCGAGGTTGGCCACTACACAATAACATCGTGTGTGCCATATCCTCCAATGTTCTATTCATACGTTCAACAACACCGTTTTATTGTGGGGTTCGTGGTGGTGAGAAGTTATGCCCAACACCATTCTCCCTACAATATTCTATAAAGGCATGATTATCAAATTCGGTGCCATGATCCGTACGAATGGAAACTAATTTAGATTTATACTTATTTTGGGCAAGCTTCATTAGAACTGCAAATTCTTCGAAAGTCTCATCTTTTGAATTGAGAAAGATTGGCCAAACATATCTGGAATAATCATCAACTAGAATGAAGACATACCTGGATCCACCTCTACTTCTTACCTTCATTGGGCCACAAAGATCCATATGCACGAGTTCTAGTGGTTCCTTGGTACTTACCACTCTCTTGGGTTTGAATGATGATCACAAATGTTTGCATCGGGCACATGAATCACATAAAGTTTCTTGATCGAATTTGATTGAGGGAAGTCCTTCAACCAAATCCCACTTCTTTAGCTTATTCAATGTAGTTGAATTTATGTGAGCCAATCTTTTGTGCCAAAGGCATGGATCATCTGTTGTTACTTTCATGCACGTGAATGAATTAGTAGGAATATTATTTAGGTCAATCATATAAACATTCCTTCTACGGTGTCCTTCAAGCACAACACTACTTGTTCCTTCAATTATTATTCGACAAGAATCTGAATGAAAGACAACTTTATTTCCTTTGTCTCATAATTGAGAGATACTCAGTAAATTGTGTTTGAGACCACTAACAAGATAAACATCACTAATAGCATGAGAAGAAGATATTCCAACTTTACCAACACCGATGATCTTACCCTTCTTGTTATCACCAAATGTGACCTTACCTCCATCGAAGGGTTCAAGTGAAATAAATAAATTTATATCTCCAGTCATGTGCCTTGAGCATCCACTATCAAGGTACCATAGGTTATTTTCTTTCACCACAACCTGCAAAATAATTAGATACAGTTTTTAGGTAACCAAGCTAAGTTGGGTCCTTTGACGTTAGTCACTCTAAAAACTAGATCTTTTCTAACCCAAACCCTTTTTATAACTTTTCGTTTTGGAGCCGAATAGGTTTGTTTAGGAACCGTCTTAGGTTTAGTTGTGGGTTCCTTATGTCGTGGTCTTTCAGGTTATTTTGGAGGTGCTTTGGTTTTGAAGGGCTCTCTAGGTTTAGGTGTTTGTTTTGATTTGGTAGCCTTCTTGAAATCAAAGCTCATATCATCGAACCAACGATGATCATTGTTGCGTTCTTCACTTGTACTTGGTTTTGATGGGGTACAATCATTGTCCTCGAAAATAGTGTTAGATGCTTTAACAAAATTGATTCCTTTTCTTAAATCCTGAGCATATTTGACATAATTTTCTTGGATATGTCCAGTATGACCACAGTAATTGCAAATCAAATATTCTGGTAAATTTGTATATTTTCTCCTTCTGAAATCTCGTTCGAAAGGGGTTTATTTGCATTTAGAGTGATCTCTATGACCATAGCACTCATGTCCTAATCCCATTTTCATGTTATTATCTGATTGCTCAGTTAGGAAATTTAGGACACGTGTGCTACCTTCCCATTTCTCGTGAACTTTTCTAGCATGCAAGAGTAATTCTTTTAAGGACTCTATTTCTTTGTTGCATTTAAAATGGTCTGACTCTACGACTTTGGGAGGATGAGTCTCTTCATAGTTATCACGGAAGTTCTGGAATCTATCATTAAGAACTCGTACCGTCTCGGTATGCGTTCTTTTAGTATTTGAAAGAACGGTTTTAGATTCCTTTAATTGCTGAGTTAGAGTCTCAATCTCCTTCTTTTGATCTGAGATCACGGCTTCTCTAGCCGTAGCCTTGGACTCAAGAAGCTCTTTGACTTTCCTCAATTCCAGTGTTATAGCTTCACTAGCTATAACTTTGGCTTGAAGATGCTTAATGTTGAGTTTCAGGTCTGAGGTTATAGCTTCATTAGCTATAACTTTAGACTCAAGAGCCTTCTTCTCAGCATTTGTCGTATCTGAAGTTGTAGCCATATTAGCTGTAACTTTAGATTTGAGCTTTTTGGCCTTTGCTTTAAGGAGATGATTCTCTTCAGCAATATCGAGAATTTGTTCTTTCAAGTCTTTCAATTCCATCTCCTGTTCGTGGCACTTATCAAGAGATTGCTCGAAATATTCAATTAAAGCACTTTTAGGAAATTTCTTAACACTTTTCTTAAGTTCAAGATAACTTACCTCTTCTTCTTCTTCTTCTGAATCGTAATCTCCTAGGAAACAGCAATAGGAGTCCACACTGTCTTTATCATAGTCTGAGAAGAGGTTAAGACTAATGTTGCTTAGACATAAGTTAGCAACTTCTTCTTCTTCTGATGCTTCGTCGTCCTCAGGGTCGAGATCTCCCCAGCATGATGCCATCATCACTTGCTTGAATTCCTTCTTGGTCTTCTCACGTTTTGGTTTGTCTTTAATGGTCTCCCACGTAGAACAATCCTTAATCATATGAATGGATTCTCCACACTTGAAGCATCCTCTATTAGCAAACGTGTTTTTTGACTCATAAGTTTTATTAGAGAACTTGTTGTTCTTGTTGTTGAATGATTTTGCTTGCTTATTTCTGAAGATGCGTTTGTTGAATCGTTTAGCAAACAAGACCGTTTCGTCCTCTATTTCAGCATCTTCTTCTTCCTTAGCAGAAGCTTGTAAAGCCATGCTTTTAGTGTTACTGGCCTCGGTCTCATCGTCTTCCAGGACAAGTTCATGAGCCATGAGAGCACCAATAAGTTCTGTATAAGGAAGAGACATAAGATCTCTTACTTCTTCCATGACCGTGACCTTGGGACGCCATTTCTTGGTTAGACTCCTAAGTACTTTTCTAGCAATATCCTCGGAGTTAAAAGTTTTACCAAGATTTTTGAGCTCATTGACTATAGTAGAAAATGGTGCTGACATGCTATCAAGTGATTCATTCCTTTCCATTCTAAAGAGTTCATATTTTTGAATCAGCAAGTCAATGCGATATTTCTTTACAGCCGATGTTCCTTCATAGGCCAATTCAAGACCATCCCATATTTCCTTGGCCGAAGTGCAAGAAGAAAAACGATCGAATTCAGTCGATGTCATGCCGTTTTGTAACAGGCTTATCGCTTTCGAGTTTTTCTCAACCTTCTTGTAATCAGCCTCAACATAGTCTTCTTCCTTTTTCTAATAGGTAGTGCCTTCCGAAGATGCGACCAAAATTTTATGTGGTCCGTTCTTTATAATCGTCCAGCACTCCTGATGTAAATACGAATCACCTTGATGAAATAATTCTCGAAACAAGCAACCAAGACAACCCGAGTCACCAAGCATGGATCGGTTCGAATAAGAGTCGAGAAAAGTGCATGATCACCCGCCAATGGGACGGGTAAAACCGTGTGGAGCAAGGGATGGACCTCGAAAATGGGCAAGACCAAATGCATGGAATAAGCTCACCAAGTTTTTGTCATAGCCTAGTTTTTACAAAGGTCTTACCTAGTTTTTGGTTTAGTCTTGCCTAGTTCTTCCACATAGCCTAGAATTCACAACAAGGCATTAAAGACTAGCCTTGGGCATCAAGGATTTCGGCCTATATAAGGCTTGTAGTCCTCATTTGTTTATCATCCAATTTGAAGTAAAAACTTGAGAGTATTCTCTAAAACTTGTCTTGTCTTCTTGTGTTGTTACACGAGTAGTTTGGCTTAAGAGGTCGAAACGCGATTTCGCACCTTGGTTGAACGAGGGACGTGATCCTAAGTTTAAGTCGGATTGTTTGATGAGTATCAAACAATTCACCCATTGGCGTAGCTATAAGTCTAGCTACGACAAATATCCCTTCTTTTTCATTCAAATCTCGCTACGAATATACGGATTGATTGGGTTGCACCTAGTGAATTCGGATCCTTCGTCTATTTGCTAGTACAAGTTAAGACTTCCGCTTGCGATTCACATCAATTATGGTATCAGAGCTTCGGCTCTTGATTTCCATTAATCGAGACGATCCAGGGGTCTTGATTTCTTCACACACAAAAAAAAAAAGGTTACTGTTCACGTCTAGTACTGTTCATCAGAGAAAAAAATCACTGTTCACGGTACTGTTCATCAAAAAAAAAAAAAGAGTCGATATGGATCCCGATAATCCTAATCTCCTTCAAAGTCTTATAGAAGCACTACAAAATCTTTCAGAACTTAGCCCACGTGGAACACCACGTCGAGGTGAACAAAGTCGAGAAGAATTCAAAGTAAGTGAACTACCCGAGTTTGTGGGAGGCACGGATCCCGATGATTACCTCGAATGGGAGAGGAAAATTGAACGGATGTTTGAGTTCAAGGACTTGGATTACGAGAAGTGTTTCAAGTACGCCATTCTACGACTAAGTCGTGGAGCCTCCCTATGGTATGAAGGCTTTAAGGTAAAACGTGCCCGGGCAGGAAAGGAAAAGATATCCTCTTGGGAATCTCTCAAAAGGAAGCTACGCAAGAGATACGTCCTAGCCACGTATAGGCTCACGACGTATCGCAAGATTGCTGAGTTGACTCAAGAGAGGAGCAGTGTCTCAGATTACATAAATGAGTTTGAAAATCTTACTTTGATGGGAGGATTAGAGGAAAGTGAAGACTTGAAGATGGCTCGATTCCTTCGTGGACTAAACCGTAACATAGCCAATTCAGTTGAATTACAATCTTACGCTGACTTCGATTCCTTGTGTAATCTATGTCTCAAGGTCAAAGCTCAAGGGAAGGCCAAGCTTACCCCAACTCATGGTGAGGGTAGTCGAAGCTGGAGGAGCGAAGGACAATCAAGGGGAAGTCCGAGTAGTCGTACGGTTGAGACTACACCTAAGACGATTTCCACCCCTGAGTCCGTTCCCAAGATACCCGTTCCTAAGGAGACAAGTTTATCTAGAGTACGGTGTTTCAAATGCCAAGGATTTGGGCATTTTCAGAATGCGTGCTCAAATAAGAGAAACATTGCACTAAGGGAAGCTATTGCCGTTCGAGATGAGTTGTATGATGAAGAAGAACGATTGGGTGATGTGTTCAACTTCGAAGAAAGAGAAGAGGAGGGGAACGATAGAGATGTCGAAACTTATGACGCTCCTAACTATGATTGTGCTTTAGTTCTTCGTGCTTTACAGACTCAATCCACACCAATTGAGGCAGAACAAAGGAACCAGATTTTTCACACCGAATGTCAAGTGAAGGACAAGTGGTGTAGCCTAATCATCGATGGAGGGAGTTGTACCAACGTTGCTTCTACAAAGATGGTGGACAAGTTGGGATTGGATACCATACCTCATCCCAAACCATATGCGTTACATTGGCTTGATGACGGGAACAAGGTGAAGGTCACCAAACAAGTCAAAGTGGCGTTAACAATGGGCTCCTATGACGACAATATCTTGTGTGACGTAGTGCCAATGGATGCATGCCACATACTCTTGGGGCGTCCGTGGCAATTCGATCGCAATGTCATACACCGTGGCCGAAGCAACGAATATGAATTGGTCGACAAGGGTAAGAAGCTTGTCCTAAGACCGATGGCACCTAGTGATGTCCGTTCTTTGGGCACCCCACAAAGGAAAACCGCAAGCATGACCATGTTTGCAAGTGAGCAAGAAGTTGGTGAAGTCTTAAAGGAAGGTGGTTGTGTCTATCTTATGGTGGTCGACGAGGCACCAAAAGTTGGGATCAAGGATGCCCAACTAGCGGCGCTCTTAAAGGAATTCGAGGACGTTTTCCCTGAAGATTTACCACCGGGATTGCCACCTATTCGCGGGATCGAACATCAAATCGATCTCATTCCTGGAGAGTGCGTTACCTAACAAAGCGCGACCTATCGATGCAACCCAACAGAGACCAAGGAGTTGCAGCGCCAAATCGAGGAGCTAATGGAACGAGGCTATGTTCGTGAAAGCATGAGTCCATGTGCCGTTCCTACTCTTCTTGTCCCGAAAAAGGATGGGAGTTGGCGGATGTGCATCGATAGTCGAGCCGTGAACAACATAACTATCAAGTACCGTTTCCCGATTCCAAGACTTGATGACATGCTTGATGAGTTGCATGGCTCCGAGATCTTTTCTAAGTTCGACCTGAGGTGTGGCTATCATCAGATACGAATGCGGGAAGGTGACGAATGGAAAACTGCATTCAAGACTAAACATGGGTTGTACGAATGGACTGTCATGCCATTCGGGTTAACCAACGCTCCGAGTACTTTCATGCGGCTCATGAACGAGGTACTCAAACCATTCTTGGGAAAATTTGTGGTTGTTTATTTAGATGATATCTTGGTTTACAGTCAAAGCAAAGAAGATCACTTCAAACACCTTCGCAAAGTGTTCGAAACTCTCCGAGGACAAAAGCTATATGGAAAGAAGGAGAAATGTTCATTCTTGCTCGAGAGTGTCATATTTCTCGGCTATGTGGTTTCTAAAGATGGAGTTTCAGTGGACCAAGCAAAGATCGAGGCCATTAAGTCATGGCCTACGCCTAAGTCCGTCACAGAGGTTCGGTCTTTCCTAGGACTTGCTTTGTTCTATCGAAGATTCATAAAAGATTTCAAAGACCATCACAAGTCCCATCACCGAGTGTTTAAAAAAGGGAACATTTGTATGGACCGAGGCTGCTCAAAAGGCTTTCGAGACGATTATCCAACGGCTTTGTGAAGCACCGATACTAGCACTTCCCGATTTTATTCAACCCTTCGAGGTAGAGTGTGATGCGAGCGGTGTTGGAATTGGAGCTGTGTTGGTCCAAGGAAAGCGACCCATTGCTTATTTTTCCGAGAAGCTAAGTGGAGCTCGGCTCAAGTATTGCACATATGATAAGGAGTTCTACGCCATAGTGAGAGCACTCAACCATTGGAGCCACTATCTTCGCCCAAATCACTTCATTCTACATTCGGACCATGAATCCTTAAAATACATTAATGGACCGCAGAAGTTGAGCTTAAGACATGCCAAATGGGTTGAATTTCTTCAATCCTTTCATTTCTCTTCGAAATATAAGGATGGCAAAAGCAATGTGGTGGCCGACGCTCTTTCCTTACGCTACTCTTTCTTGAACGTGCTTGATGTTCGCCTACTTGGATTCGAGACCTTGAAAGATTACTACGAAACTGATCCCGACTTTGGTGAAATGTTTAGGATATGCCAAACAGGACCCCGAGGCGAGTTCATAACTCAAGATGGATTTCTTTTCAAAGGAAATCAGCTGTGTGTACCCAAGCATCAAGTCCGGGAGTTATTGGTACGAGAAGCTCATGGGGGAGGACTTGGTGGATATTTTGGTGTCACTAAGACTATGGAGGTCCTTTAAGAGAATGTCTATTGGCCTCGAATGCTGAAGGACTTGCAAGATGTGATTCGTAAGTGTGTTACTTGTCATGTTGCAAAGAGTACCTTCAAGCCAGGGGAGTACACGCCCTTACCTATCCCTAACCGACCATGGGAAGACGTGTCCATGGACTTTATTGTTGCTCTACCACGAACCCAAAGGGGTAAGGACGCGATCATGGTCGTAGTGGATCGATTTTCCAAGATGGCCCATTTTATTGCATGTCACAAGACAGATGATGCTAACAACGTGGCCGACTTGTACTTTCGAGAAATACTCCGCCTTCATGGAGTCCCAAGGACGATAGTCTCTGATCGTGACTCAAGGTTCTTGAGCTATTTTTGGAACACACTGTGGAAGAAGGTGGGTACCAAACTGTTATTTAGTACCTCTCACCATCCTCAAACCGATGGTCAAACGGAAGTGACAAACCGCACTCTTGGGGTATTACTACGTGGCCTCGTGAAAAAGACTCAGAAGGATTGGGATCTAAAACTCGCTCATGCCGAGTTTGCCTACAACAGGTCTCCATCATACGTAATGAAGCACTCCCCTTTTGAGATCGTGTATGGCATAAATCCCTACCTACCACTCGATCTCATTCCCTTACCCGAGGGCGAGCTAGTCCACAAAAGCGCGGAAGAAAAGGTAAAATCCATGATTAAACTACATGAGTAAGTTCGCTCCAGAATTGAGTCCGTCAATGAGGTATACAAACAAAGAGCCAAAAAAACCCGCCCACCAAGAGTTTTCAAGGAAGGAGATTTGGTTTGGGTGCATCTAAGGAAAGAACGATTCCCGGGAAAACGAAAGAACAAACTCATGCCACGCGCAGAAGGTCCTTACAAGGTGATTTGGAAGTATGGAGACAATGCCTACAAGGTCAAACTCCCAGGAGACTACGGTGTCCACGCCACTTTCAATGTGGGTGACCTCTCTTCTTACATCGAGGATAATGGGATTGCTGAATTGAGGACAATTCCTTTCAAAGGGGGAGGAATTGATGTGAATACGAATCACCTTGATGAAATAATTCTCGAAACAAGCAACCAAGACAACCCGAGTCACCAAGCATGGATCGGTTCGAATAAGAGTCGAGAAAAGTGCATGATCACCCGCCAATGGGACGGGTAAAACCGTGTGGAGCAAGGGATGGACCTCGAAAATGGGCAAGACCAAATGCATGGAATAAGCTCACCTAGTTTTTGTCATAGCCTAGTTTTTACAAAGGTCTTACCTAGTTTTTGGTTTAGTCTTGCCTAGTTCTTCCACATAGCCTAGAATTCACAACAAGGCATTAAAGACTAGCCTTGGGCATCAAGGATTTTGGCCTATATAAGGCTTGTAGTCCTCATTTATTTATCATCCAATTTGAAGTAAAAACTTGAGAGTATTCTCTAAAACTTGTCTTATCTTCTTGTGTTGTTACACGAGTAGTTTGGCTTAAGAGGTCGAAACGCGATTTCACACCTTGGTTGAACGAGGGACGTGATCCTAAGTTTAAGTCGGATTGTTTGACGAGTATCAAACAATTCACCCATTGGCGTAGCTATAGGTCTAGATACGACAAATATCCCTTCTTTTTCATTCAAATCTCGCTACGAATATACGGATTGATCGGGTTGCACCTAGTGCATTCGGATCCTTCGTCTATTTGCTAGTACAAGTTAAGACTTCCGCTTGCGATTCACATCAACTCCCAATCATGTCCTTTTATGTAGTGTGTCATCATGTTTTTCCAAAGTCCATAATTCTTCCCATCAAAGACAGGACACTTAAGATACTTGGAATCCATTTCACACGTGTAAGGCAGCGGAATGAAAATAAAATAAAAAGATAAAAAGATAGACGAGTCTAGCCTCTTTGCGGTTAGGCAATCAAGAGCACGAGGCTCTGATACCAATTGAAGAGTCTATCACACCCGAAATACTCGAGAGGGGGGGGGGGGGAGTGAATTGAGTATTTAAAAATTATGCCTACTTTTTATTTTATATCAAGGTAATTAATTACTTAAAGTTTATTGATTAAACTTTAACTAATTAACTAAATGATTATGAACGTAATGAAATGACTGAAATGAAAACTGCAAGGACACACGATATTTGAAGTGGTTCAGCTTCACACGTCGAAGCCTACGTCCACTATTCTCGATTAATAATTTTAGTACCTTACTCCGGATTACAAAATTATCAACCCAACTCGTATAGCTAACTCTAGCTATAACTCAACTTGAATATCACTAGATATTCGGTTTTGACTATCTTAAGTTACTAAGAAAGCACTTGATTGTTCTTCTAAGTGTTCACACAATTGAACGAGTAAGAAACAATATGAAGTACTATTATCTTATGACGTAACCTTAAGAAAAATAATAAGCAAATTAAAGAGCACGACTTTTCGCAAGATTTTCAAATGCAAAACAATGAAAATAGTAAATTGAAAATTAAACTCTAATTTGTTTGCAAGGGATTTTTATATTTCGAAAAGCTTAACTTAAACAAGGAATGATCATGTGTATTTATAGTAGAAGAGAGAACTAGGGTTTGTACGAAACCCTAGGATGTCGTGAGATAGGCGGCATGCTTTGCAAGAGATAAATCTCTATCTCTTTCCTAATTCAATCCAAGATATTATAGTTTAGGTAAATAAGATAAAAGTGAATCTTATTTGTTTTCTATAACTATATCTTTAAGATGTTTAGATAAGTAAACAAAACAAATCATATATTATTAAGATAGGAAAATATCTTAGATAAATATAAGCTAGATTTGATTAGATAGGTTACTTATACAAAACAACTTACACGACCCATCGGTTTAGAGCCCACGACCGAAACCCTAGGCCCGTGTCCATGGAAATCTCTCTTCTTGGATTAAGGTTAGGTTGAATAAACTAGGAAACCCTAGGTAGCATGACGACCCATAAGTCGTTTTACTAACCAATAGAGATATGCAAGTTATCCATTATAACAACCCATATATCAACTCTACTATAGATACAAATGATTTCGAAATATGTTTAAAGAATTTTATCCTTTGAAAAATGATTTTAAAACTATTAAAATCGTGCTATTAAAATGCTACCCAAAGTTATAGTAGAAACAACTATAACTTTAAGTTTGGTAAGTAAAGTTATAGGTGAAATAGCTATAACTTTACTTTCCCAATATTCCTTTCTTAAGATACCGTCAATAGATGAAGACCTATACTAGCTAATCTTCCTGGAGATCTTCAGTGATAGGATCTTCTTTTTATCTTGACCAAAAGCTCTTCATCTTGAGCTTTGTTAAAGACTTGATCTAGCCTTTTGCTTGAGTGATCATCCTACTTGAAACTTGTTACAGTTACTATGACGCTTTAAGAATCTTCAATGTTATAGCTCAAGCTGCTATAACATTACTTGAATGATGCCTCACAAATCTTTAATGTTATAGCTAAGAATGCTATAACATTACTTGCTAAACTTGTAAACCTAAGTTAATCTAACAAAGATTAAACAAACGATTACGAGCAAGAGTATATATAAAACGAAGCACACACTTGTCATTATCAAAACTTAATCATATATCTATATGGTCCAACACACCAGATGCCATAAATCACTGCTGTCAAACAACCCATGTACCAAGCATGCATCCAATGCCTCACAGTTCCTCTACCCTTACTCCATTTCAGTTCTGCAATGTAACTATTACTCCTCCCTATAATCTGCATCTACTATAGAACACCTCTCCAAAGGACCTCAGAATAGGGACATTTGAAAAAGAGATGAGAGAGAGTTTTTGCAGCAGACCTACATAAAATACAACAATTGACTATGCACAAACCACGAGCCTGCAGTTTATCCACAGTGGCAAGCCTTTTTTGGACAGCTAAGGAAGCTATTATAGCATGCCTTGGCTTAACAACCTTGCCAAAAATAAGTCTGAAAAGGGGCTGCATCTCACCATCTGGTCTGAACCAATGGTAAGCAGCTTGAAATTGAAGCTACCCCTTTAAACCAGCTATGCAAGAGCACCTGACCTGTGTGAGGAGAGCCAGTCACCTGTATGATGATGTTCTTGACTGCAATAATGCTTTTAAAACGCTTAGAATACTGATCCTTGGCTATCATGTCCCAAATAGACCCTTGTTTCATGTTATAAGCTTTATTCCAATGACACCATAGGCCATCAGATGAGCTATCTAGGAGCCATAGCCACTTTGAGATTAGGGCTCTGTTCCAGGACAAGAGTTCCTTAATCCCAAAACCACCTTCTTCCCTGGGAGAGCAAATTGTTTTCCAGCTTTTAAGGACCAGTTTCCTAGTGTGATCCTCAATTACCCAGAAAAAGTTTTTGCACATCCTATTAATCAAGGATATCACACTCTTGGGCAGTAGACCATTAACACTCCAAAAATTCTCTAGTTCAAAGACAACTGAGTTCAACAATTGAACCTTACCAGCATAAGACAGCAATTTGGATGACCGATGTTGAATAGCATTCTGAATTTTTGTGATGAGGGGACCATACGTTTCCGCTGTATTCCTTGCTGTATTGAGGGGTAACCCAAGATATCTAAAAGGGAACCTGCCCTCAGAGAAACCAGTGACAGCAAGATTAGGCTCTTGACATCAGGATGAACTCCCCCAAAATAAATGTCAGTCTTATCAATGTTAGCATGAAGACCAGACCAATCAGCAAAGCTAGTTAAGCTGTCCAAAATAAACTGAACTGAAAGGACATCCCCTCTTGTAAAAATCATGAGATCATCAGCAAAGATGAGGTGAGTCAAGCCAATTTTGGAGCACTTAGGGTGGTAAGAAACAGATGCCTAGGTACAGATTTTCCTCAAATATCTAGACATGATTTCCATGCTTAAAACAAACAAATAAGAGGAAAGGGTGTTGGAGCTAGTGTCCTCCACAAATTAGTGTGATAACATTTGTAAATCTCTTACAGGTTCACAAGGGTATACTTCGTATATTTAATCAGTTGATTAACGTTTACCTAATAACGGTTGGCTTGCTAGAAAGTTTGACGTTATTATCATACAGATGGCGGTGATCAACTGGTCCCTAAAGGTCACACCTATAGGATGTGTTTGAGAAATGTGGTTATAGAAATATAATCACATTGATGCCCAAAATGACTAAAAAGTTAGTCAATGTGTTGATGAGATAATTATTTAATAAAATTAAATAATATTAAGTTGAGACGAATTAATCACACAATTAAAATTAAATACAATTAGTTATATTTAGTTAAATATATTTAATGTTAGCTTGGACGAATTAATCTGTTAATTCGTAATTAAATATAATCAGTTATGTTTAATATCAACAAGATGAATGTGTCATAGTGGTAATAGTGAGGGTACACAAACCAAGAGGTCATGGGTTCGATCCTCACTAGATGACAATTCAACACACTTTATATATTTTTGGAAAGACCAAAAATAAGTAGAATAATCTCCTTATTTCGGTCATAATTGACTCCAAAATTTCGGTCTGTATAAAAAGAAAAGGTAGAGAATTATTTCTACCCTAATGCTTTTTCTTGACCTTGCCTCCTCTCTCATCAGAAAAACACAAAAACAACTAAATTTTACAGAAAATTTTAGATCGATTTCTAGCATAATCAAAGGGCATATCTCATATCGTCTTGGGTGCGACTAATAGGCGAATATCAATTTTGATATTGTTCTTAGGCTAATTTGTCTAAGACCGAAGGTTAATTCTAAATCCTTTATACTTTGTTTATGTATTTTGTTTATGACCATTGATCATCTTTGTTAAACTCGTTATAATCCTTCTAGTTTAAGGGAAGTATACAGATTATTTCCCACAAAGGGGATCCCCTTGTCTGATGCCACTCTTCCCCTTAAAGAAACCATGGGTTGTGCCATTAAGCTTTAAGAACAACCAGGAACTAGAAATGCAACCCATAATCCATTTGATGAAAACAGGGGGAAACTTCAAAGTATGCAGCATATTTTCAATAAAAGTCCATTGAAAATAGTCAAAAGCTTTTCTAATATCAACCTTGATAAGGCATCTAAGAGTGAGGTGCTGCCTATCATACCCCTTAACCAAAGATTGAGAGAGCATTATGTTCTCATGAATATTTCTCCCCTGAATGAATGTTGCCTGCTCATGGCCAATGAGATGAGGAAGCAGTGGCTTAAGTCTATTGGGAAGGATTTTACTAATGGTCTTATAGAAGGTGGTACAACAAGAGATGGGCCTGAAATCCATTACTGATTGACTTACTTTCTTCTTGGGAATAAGTGCTATAAGAGTAGCATTAGCCCGCTTACTCATTCTGCCAGTTGAGAAGAAAGAAGAAATAGCTTTGCAATAGTCACTACCTACTAAATCCTAGCTATGCTTGAAAAACCCAGATGAAAACCCATCAAGACCTGGGCTTTTGTCTGAGTCAATTTGTAATACCCGCCCTTTTAGGGACCTGTTGACCAACGTTGACCGACCTTGGGGGCATGTGAAAACCTTTAGGAATGCCTGTAAGAGATGCTTTGTGTCTTGTTAGACTTCGGGGATGAGTGGTACTCGATAGAGTAGAGGCTACTCGATCGAGTAGCTTGGTTACTCGATCGAGTAGGGGCCACTCGATCGAGTAAGTTGGTTACTCGATCGAGTAGCGTCTTTTCAGCGAGGGTTTATAATCGTGTTTTGATAGAACCGCAAATCATTTCCGCCTCTTTTTTTCAGACCTAGATGTCGCCTCCCTCTTTCCCTTCACCTTAATTCCTTCCATGGGAGCATACCTGTCGCTTCTTTGATGCGAAACTCCAGAAGGGCCAACCGGTTAGCCCACACATTCTTCACATGATTGAGAATGTCGAGAAGCTGGAGGCACTGAATTGTAAAATCAGTGAGAGCATTGTCATTGACCGAATGCTTCATTCTCTTCACGATGGTTTTGCCCTTTTCAGGGCGAACTATTACATGAATGACTTGAAAAAGAGTCCTCATGAGCTACACTCTCTTCTCGTACAGACCGAGATGGATATGAAATTGAGTGGGAGCATGAAGCAGGATGTTCTCACGATTTCCAACAAGGGTAAAGGTAAGGGCAAGGCTCATGGCGACCTAGCTGTAGGTAAGCCAAAGTTTAAGAAGCCAGGAAACGGTAAGAGTGCGCCTGGTGAGACTAGTGGCTCACAGGGCAAGACAAAGAGCAAGGGCGGTGACATAGAGTGCCACCATTGTCACAAGACTCGGACATTGGAGGAGGAACTCGTCCCGTCTACCGTGAGGACATCATGGCAGCCGCATCGCTCTGTTGGTATGTCATCTTATATTCATATGATTGAGATTAACCATGCAAGTTTCGGAACTTGGGTACTAGATACTGGTTGTGGTTCTCATCTGTGTAATCATTTGCAGGGCCTAAAGAACATCATACCTCTCGAAAAAGGTGATGTGGACTGCGAGTCGGGAATGGAGCACGAGTTCTGCGCCTCGAAGGGAACATATGTAATCCAACTCCCTAGTGGTTTTGAGTTATCTTTAAATAACTGTTACTATGTACCCAGTTTATCTAAGAATATTATTTCTGTTTCCGTACTTGCTAAAGACAGTTTTACATTTTCAATAAAGGATAATAGTTGTATTTTCTCTTTTAATGAAATGATTTATGGCAAAGCAGTTTCCATGAATGGAATTTATATCTTAGATCAAACCACGGAAGTATTACACATGAATAATAAGAAATTAAAGGTTGGTGACAAAGATCAAACCTATCTATGGCATTGTCGAATGGGACACATAAATGAGAAACGCGTGAAGAAACTCGTCGATAATGGGACTATTCCCACATTCGGATTTTCTACATATGGCACGTGTCAATCATGTCACATTGGCAAGATGACTCGAATTTCCTTCAAAGGTGTTGTAATGCGCGCTAGTGACCTATTAGGACTCATACATACGGACGTATGTGGACCTATGTCAATTACCGCTAGAGATGGCTATAGATATTTTATCACTTTCACGGACGATTTGAGTAGATACGGATATGTCTACTTAATGAAGCATAAAAGTGAGTCCTTTGAGAAATTCAAGGAATACCAGAATAGGGTACAAAACCAACTGGGTAGAAAGATTAAAGCACTCCGTTCAGATCGGGGTGGCGAATATCTTTCAAATGAGTTTGATCAACACCTAAAAGACCGTGGAATCGTTTTGCAGTTAACTCCACCTGGAACACCTCAATTGAATGGTG
The DNA here is from genome assembly GCF_048544455.1 of Silene latifolia. NCBI lineage: Eukaryota > Viridiplantae > Streptophyta > Magnoliopsida > Caryophyllales > Caryophyllaceae > Silene > Silene latifolia. The sequence continues at coordinate 67,527,078 of NC_133530.1, read as the reverse complement.
TGTCCGAACGGAGAAATCGAATCTTACTTGATATGGTTCGATCCATGATGAGTCACACGGTAGTGCCTGATTCATTATGGGGTTATACTCTTTTGTCAGCCGATCTTATACTTAACCGAAGTCCGTCTAAAGCTGTCGACAGGACTCCATATGAAATGTGGAAGGGAACGGTCCCCAACTTGTCCTTTATTCGGGTTTGGGGCTGCAAGGCTTATGTCAAGTGGAGACACGAGGATAAGCTCGGCCCGCGATCGGTCAAGACATACTTTATAGGTTATCCAAAAGGAACATTTGGTCATTACTTCTATTCGCCTACCGAACATCGAGTTTTGTTGCGGCTAGTGCGACGTTCTTAGAGAAAGAATTTCTCGAGAACAAGTCGAGTAATAGAACCTTCGAGCTGTCGGAGATTCCAGAACCAACAACCGAGAAACAGATGGAGGAAGCTGTACCTCCAACTGATGATACGGTTAATATTCCTGAGGAACCTAGGAGGTCGGGTAGAGACTCCATCCTCCGGACAGATACATTGGTATGGTCGAGGAGAATGATGTTTTACTTCTAGAAAGTAATGAACCCGTAACCTATAAAGGTGCTATGGCCTGTTCCGACTCAAAGCTATGGCTCGAAGCCATGCAATCCGAGATGGACTCCATGTATGAGAATAACGTATGGGATCTAGTTGATTTACCTAATAAGGTAAAACCTCTACAGTGCAAATGGCTTTACAAAATAAAGCGTTCTGTAGACGCGCAACCAGATATCTATAAGGCACGACTTGTGGCAAAAGGTTTCACTCAAGTGCAAGGATTGCATTATGATGAGATTTTTGCACCTGTAGTCATGTTACGTTCCATTCGAATAATCTTAGCGATTGCCGCATTTCATGATTATGAGATTTGGCAAATGGATGTGAAAACCGCCTTCTTAAATGTTTATTTGGAGGAAGAGTTGTACATGGTGCAACCCGAAGGTTTCATAGAGCCTAAACATCCTAAGAAAGTATGCAAGCTTAAGCGTTCCATTTATGGACTTAAGCAAGCTTCTCGGAGTTGGAATCATCGTTTCAACCAAGTGATAAAAGAGTATGGTTTCACTCGATCGGTCGAAGAACCATGCTTGTATATCAAGTCGAGTGGGAGCAAGATTGTATTCTGGATATTGTATGTCGATGACATACTCTTGATTGGGAATGACATTCCTCTCCTATCTTCGGTTAAAGAATGGTTGAAGAACCATTTCCAGATGAAAGATCTGGGTGAGGCACAGCGCATTTTGGGAATCCGTATCTACCGAGATAGATCACGACGGACGTTATCACTTAGTCAGGAGTCTTATTTGGATAAGATTCTTGAGAGGTTCATCATGACCAACTCCAAGAAGGGGAACCTTCCAATGACGTCTGGGATGCAGTTGAGTAAGTCTCAGTCACCCACGACGCCTGAAGGGGTTGAACGCATGAGTCGTATTCCTTATGCATCTGCAATAGGATCGATCATGTATGCCATGATATGCACACGTCCAGACATGGCATATGCATAGAGTATGACGAGTCGGTACCAAAAGAATCCAGGTACCTACGGAGGACTATGGATTGGGTATTGACTTATGGAGGAGATACTAAGCTATGCGCAACCGATTCTGTGAGATGCTAGCTTCCAAACAGATCTCAGTCCGGGTTCGTCTTCACTCTTAGTGTGTTGTAGCAGATTCTACTACTGAATCGTTGAATTATGATAAGCATGTAGGGCACGTTATTTCCATGGGAATTAAACGTGTTCCTGAGTTATGGTACTTGATTATGAATTTGATACATTATCGTTTTTATATACTATTTATAACTTCATCGTTTAACATATAATATTTTGTTTTCATGTGGATTGTACTGACAACATTGAACGCCACAAAGTGAACTGAATTAAATTATATTTGTTTTGGTCCGTAATCGCCAATGTGAGCTGATAACTCCGGCTATTATATTGTGCAGTCGATTGATGGTGGGTTCAACGAGCCATAAGTCAAACGGTTGACTGATCGATCACAGATGCGAGATTATGACGATACCTCGTAGGACAACGTTTTGTGACAACGTAATGGAGTCCTAAATGTTTAATAAATATTCGGTGCTAGGTCGTGGATAGGACATCCATTGTGTTCCTAGAGTCGATTCTTTTGACTATCGACTGTCTCTTGAGATTAAGGCAGTTTTTGGGTGACTTTGGTTTCTTTCTCACGGCTGCCGAATCGGAGGCTAAGTAGATTTTTTCTGGGTCATTTCATACTGTGCTTACATCTGCAGGATTCGAGTTGAGGAAAATATCCAACCCTTATCAGGTATAGTTATTTCTCAGGGCCACTCGAGGAGTTGTAACTGAAATGCATGGCCATGCTCGAATGTTGATTCGTTTATCAGTAAAGTTACTCTCTAGTCGAGGAAACCACTCTTGATATTGATCGCTTGTAAAATACGACCTTTGTGAATTCGGATTTGCAAATTGTTTTACATTGAGTGGGAGATATTTTATAGGATATGAGAATCGGTTATCGCACATACACTTGTGAGGACAAGTGGGAGTTTGTTGAAGCTAGTGTCCTCCACAAATTAGTGTGATAACATTTGTAAATCTCTTACAGGTTCACAAGGGTATACTTCGTATATTTAATCAGTTGATTACCGTTTACCTAATAACGGTTGGCTTGCTAGAAAGTTTGACGTTATTATCATACAGATGGCGGTGATCAACTGGTCCCTAAAGGTCACACCTATAGGATGTGTTTGAGAAATGTGGTTATAGAAATATAATCACATTGATGCCCAAAATGACTAAAAAGTTAGTCAATGTGTTGATGAGATAATTATTTAATAAAATTAAATAATATTAAGTTGAGACGAATTAATCACAATTCGTAAATTAAATACAATAAGTTATATTTAGTTAAATATATTTAATGTTAGCTTGAGACGAATTAATCATTAATTCGTAATTAAATATAATCAGTTATGTTTAATATCAACAAGATGAATGTGTCATAGTGGTAATAGTGAGGGTACACAAACCAAGAGGTCATGGGTTCGATCCTCACTAGATGACAATTTAACACACTTTATATATTTTTGGAAAGACCAAAAATAAGTAGAATAATCTCCTTATTTCGGTCATAATTGACTCCAAAATTTCGGTCTGTATAAAAAGAAAAGGTAGAGAATTATTTCTACCCTAATGCTTTTTCTTGACCTTGCCTCCTCTCTCATCAGAAAAACACAAAAACAACTAAATTTTACAGAAAATTTTAGATCGATTTCTAGCATAATCAAAGGGCATATCTCATATCGTCTTGGGTGCAACTAATAGGCGAATATCAATTTTGATATTGTTCTTAGGCCAATTTTGCTAAGACCGAAGGTTAATTCTAAATCCTTTATACTTTGTTTATGTATTTTGTTTATGACCATTGATCATCTTTGTTAAACTCGTTATAATCTTTCTAGTTTAAGGGAAGTATACAGATTATTTCCCACAAGTGGTATCAGAGCTAGGTTACGATTTTATTTTTGATGATTTTCATTAAAATATGTATGTAAACAACGGGGATTTCGAAAAAAAAAAAATTTAGGGTTTTCGGCTAAATTTTTTTTGTGCCGAGAGAAGTTTTTTTTTCGGCCTGTTTTTCCTTTGTTGATGATTTATTTCCATTTGATTCATATAACTTATTGTTTTAATATGTTAAGATGATAATAAAATGAATTTGTAGATACCTTGATTTAATTCGGATTAAATTAAATTGTTAATGGAATAATCATGTCGATGAGACAAGAACTTGTTTTTGCTATATAGTTTTAGCATATAAGATTAATCATGTTCATTAATTCACTTGCTAAATCACGTTCTATATGGAAACTGTAAACATTTTCTTCATCGGTTTTGTTTTAGGGCAATTCTTGCCGCAAGTTTTTTTTGTGACGGTTGTTTTATTTTTTTTTTTGCCGTTGTTTTTTTTTTTTTTTTTTCTGTTCGGTACTATTCACCGTGAACAGTGTTCATAAAAAAAATTTAAAAAAAAAAAACTGTTTTTTGGGTTTTTTTTCTTTTTGCCGAATCTAAAAGAAAAAGAAAAGGAAAGTTTTTCTTTCCTTGTTTTTTCCTTATTTCCGAAAAAAAAAAAAATTTATTGGCTGTTTTTTTTAGCCGTGAGCAGCTGATATATAAAAAAAAAAAATTGTTTTTTTTCAGCCGAGACCAGAATAACAATTGGATTTTTTTTTTTTATTTTGGCCAATTAGTTATTGTGAATCGGTTCACAATTTAAATGATACCGAGTTATTTTAAAGCAGTTTAAAATTTTGACGGATAGAATTCATATTACAAGTTTAATATGGATTAAGAATGAAATTAATGTGATTAAATTGCGGAATTGTCACTTAATTTAATTTAAATAGGTGGTTTGGATTAATTAATCAACATAATTAAAGAATTGTGTAATGTATGTTTAATTTATTTTAGTTGATTGTGTAATGTATGTATAATCGATTGGTAATGTATGTATAATCGATTGGTGGATTCTTTGTGCTAGGAATGAGTTGCCTATGTAATTAAAGTTATAGAACTTGGCTTTGTTGTTTATGTTTGGGTTTTGAAAGCTTAGTAGGTTGAGCGTCGTCACCTTAGGAGTAAACATGAGATAAGTTTAGAATATGAATTTGGAAGAAAACCCATTTTTAGATATTAACAATCCCGTATAGATTGGGAATGTGATTTGGTGTTAGTTGTTTCTTGAGAACTTTGTTGAGAAGTCTTTGTCAATTCATTCTTTGGTTTTTTAAAACATTGAGGTTGTGTCGAGTGCTTGAGATACAGAGATGCTTTTATACTTGAGTGGTAGATTTGCTTTAGGGAAATCCTAATATGTGATAAGATAGGTGGAAGAAGTATTTAACCGATTTATCACCCCTTAAGCGAGCGTTTATTTTACCTTGACCCTTGTTTGGGATTTGGTCGTTTTGTCAAGAAGGTACAATACCCTAATAGGCGTGACCTTGTTAGAGAGAACCTTAAGTTTTAGGAAGCGTATGGATTAAGCCTTAAAAATCCTCTTTCGTACCATTAATCGTTTTCCCCCCTTTCGTTCATACATTGGTTGGATTTGATTCTTAAGTATAAAAGTTTACTCGTTATTTCCTTGTCTTGAATACCTTCCTAATTCTAATATCTCTTCTTTGTTGGTAACTAGTTATCTTTATGATTCGACTCTTTTAGTCTCACATCTTGACATGTTCATATATTCCTTTTTAAATTTCCTATCATTTCCCGACCTGGTTATTACCCTTTGTTTCCTTAGTGGAGTGATGACATTGTTGTTTGAGATTTGAGTATCTCATGCGTTTCCTTGTTGTCTAATTTTCCTTTCTCCTTGATCATAAGCGTTACTGTTCATACCTCATTTCCTCGCTTCATCTTGCTCCTCCTTTAAGTTTGACACTTGTATCTTGTGAAACTCTATCCTTGACATCCTTGTAAATTTGACTTCAATTCTTATCCCTAGGAAGTTCATCATACCTCTTTTGTTGGTTAAGCTTGAACCCTCTTAGCATACTTGTATCTATGATGTCTAACTTACTTTTCATTTCGCACAATTTCTAAATATTTCAAGCTACCATTTTTGGTTCGTTGTTAAAAATTTATGTTACTATTACAAAATTTTCCCTACTTGTAAAGATTTGGAAAAATGAAAATTCGATTTAATTCTCTAATTGTTCTTTGAGTATAGACTTCTTTATCTTGGTTTTGAGTTGCTAAACATGAGATTTTTGTAAATTTTATCCAATTTCTATTCACTTTGATCTAATCATGATGCCTTTGTCAAAGTTTAATATTATATTTCAGAATTTAACTCCCTTTTAGTTTAAAGGTGAAACCTTCATTTCTATTTTGTCTTTCGCAAAAGAAAATTTGAGTGGATTGCCTTTTTCTTTGATTTTGACGTTGATCGGATGATAGAACTAGTTATTGGAAATGTTTGATAACTTGTTCTACGCTTGTCGGCGAATAGTTTTTGTTTTAAATTTGTCTCTGACTTGGAAAGTTAGCGTTCTTGTGTGCACGACAAGAGCATTTCCGTTCCATGAATGAGACTTATATTTTTGAAAACTCTTCATTAACGTTTTTGAAGGAATTTTGATTTATACAAATGATTTGCCTTTTGACCTTATCTTTGATTTGGAATGTGATGTTCTTGAATACGTAACGAGAACACTTTCGTTCCCTTGATGAGAATCGTTACGTTAAAAATTTTATTTGAAACTTTTGAAAGAATTTTGATTCTTACGATAAATAACTTTTAAAATGTTTTGGTTACCGATTCCAATTCCAGTTTTATTTTTATAACCTTTCATTTATACTTTCAAGTTTCGAGGACGAAACTTTTTAAAAGATGGGGTGATTGTAACACCCCGTATTTTATTAAGTTGGATAAAATTCTTTTAATTGCTATTTTGAATTTAATTACATCATTTAACGATTTATATATATATGCTTAGCTAATTAATTAATTTCATCATAATTCGATACGTTAATTTTAATAATCATTAATAAGTTTATTTAAAGTTAGTTCGAGTTTATTGAAGTTAGTTCGAGTTTATTTATTTAATAATTTCCGTTTCTTTACGAGTCCTTATGAAAGTTGTTTTAAGTGAACCCGAGATGGATTTTGGGAACAAAACCGTCCAATTAGCTATTTTGAGCTTATTTCACTAAATTAGCAATTTTTATTAATATCCGTTAGTTTTGTAAAAATCGCTAATAATTCCGATTCAAGCTGATATTGTATTATTTACGTTAACTAGCTGAGTTTATTTTATTTTCACTCATTAAATTTATTTATTATTGATTCCGTTTTATTACTGAAACTTTTACTAAAACCGATTTTATTAACTCGAGACGGTTTTAAAAACGAGTGAAATTACTTAACGATGAAGAAACGTACGTATAATATATAGCAGGCAAGCAAGCTCGTCACTCATTCTTTCATTCTTTCACGTCTGTTTCTCTTCTTCGTCCTTCTGGATTGTTCTTTCTTTTTCACGTTTTCAATTTTTCTCCCAAACATTAATTCCATCCCTCCGTTTCTCATCCGTTTTCTACTATTTTTGTTCCATAGCACTCCTTTCGTCGTTCTCGTCATTCCGATGTAAGTAACATTCATTTTCGTCATGTATTTTTACAAACCCAAGTTATATTTTCGGCTTTATTTATTATAAGACGGTTGTAGATGCTAAGATAGACGGTCTTGTATAAGATTTGTTAGTCATAAATGATTAGTTCAATCGGAAAAAGGTAACAATGATAGGTTACTCAATAGTACTTGTAAAATATGTTTATTTCGAATGCTGGTTAGTCTGTTTTATAATTGAGACGGTGTATAATTATATATAGGGATCCTTATGGATGTTAATTAGTCAGTTGTATAGTTGAGACGGTGTATACTGATATGTGGAGATGATTGAGACGGTGTATACTGACCTGTAGGGATCATTTGGGATGCTAGCTAGTAAGTGGTATATTTAAGACGGTGTATGCTGACATGTATGGATTGTTTTGGGTGCTAATTGGTATCTTTTATAGTTGAGACGGTGTATCTTGACATGTAGGGATTGTTTTGGGATGTTACATTGCAAGGTTTTGGGACTATTTTAACGTGATTGAGTGGGCTGATTTTAGAAACGATCAAGCATGGGTTTTAGTGGTTGAGATGGGTAGTTGTTTAGGTGGAGCGTTGGTGACAGATTGCGGCTGAGTCAGCTACTGAGGCCTGGTCAGGGGCTGCCTGCGACCATGGACCGTGGCTACGACTGGCCAGTTATGGCCCTAGTCCTGAGGTTGAACCGTGGCCTAGCTGTGGCCTGGCTGTAGCTTGGCCGTGGCCTAGGCAGTGGCCTAGCTAAGTCACGAGTTTGAGGCCATGTGTAGTTGGTGGTTAGGCCGAGTTTGAGGTTGTCATAATAACTTTTGAGCCGTGTCTATAAATTGTTTTGACGCTAGTTTGGTTTATTTAAAATATAATTAAATTAATTTCCGTCTCATATTTTATATAACGATAATTCGTTAATATCGTCCTTTCACATAATTATTTTAGGTGCCTCATATGTGGTTGAAGATGAAGAGTAATTTTGAGTTTTAGGAGCTTTCTCAAGGGTTATTTGCCTTTTTCTAGCTTAAGGTAACTATTCCGAGTTACTCGACGAATTAATGTCACATTAGTAGTTAATGTTGTGTTTGTTGTTTGTTAAGTAGTTAGGTGATTGTTAATGTGTTACTTTCGTTTTTCACATGATAGAAATTGGAAATAGCATGAGAGTGAAATTGTGATAAATTTTGTGATTTGGGCCAAAGTAGGCCAAGACTGAAACGGGGGGCGGTTTGACCGAACGAGTTTGGTCAAACTAGGTTTAAACCGGTCAGCCTCGATTTGACCGATGACCCGTCGCGGGACTCGGGTCGAGGGTTTGTCTTTGAGGTGGGATTGGTTGGTTTTGGATGTTTTATGTTGATGCCTTAATATTTGTGATTATCATTTCACATGTTGGTTGTTGGATGAATTGGTTGCCTTATACTTGAGTCTTCTTGCCTTGTTGCCATTTTAGCTTGTTCTCATGAATTATGAGATTAACGGTTAGCTGGAATTTGAATTATTATTGATATTGGAGATATTGTTGGATTGTCACCAAATATGCTCTTGCGTAACCTTTCATATTCTAGGGTGTGTATGATCATTTGAGTGTGCAAGTTTGGACTCTTTGCCTCTCTTATGGTTAATTGGGTGTCCTACTTGTCTTGTGTGGTGTGGGCTAAAGTATTCAAGCTGGGACCTAGATTGGTTTTATTTAGGTCCTAGGTGAGTATTTCGGCCTTCATCATAGATAGGCCATTATAGTCTTTGACGAGTGTATGTTCACAGCTTAATAGCCTTTGTGTTCCTGGCTTGGTGGGTTTATATCCAAGCTGGGGCATGACCTTTCTGCCTATTTTGTGAGGAGATGGTCAGCTTAAGTACTAGCCAACCCTTTGGTGGACTCCTTAGGGTACTCATGTGGTTTTATCATGAGTCTTGGGTGCGGTGGTTGATGGGGTGATGTCGTCGCTCATCCAATCAAACACATTTATAAAACTCAACAAACAACTAGCTAGTGGTAAGTCGAGGTCGATCCATGGGACGGTGGTTACTCAAATTATTCAATCTAATTATGGTTATGCTTGGGGTTGTCACAATTATAATGGGTTGATGATTCTAAGCTAATAAAGGCAATAAACAAGCAACAAAAGGAAAGATGTAAACAATTGATTAAAAAGCACTAGGGTGTCATGGGATTATAGGGGAATCATGGGATATGATCATACAAACATGTTCTCAAATTATAAGCAAGCAATTATTGTTGTGATGGATTGAGTTGGGTTATATCTTACAATCCTAGGAAAGTTTGGGTCCCGGAGCCGAATCTCTTGGATTGTACAACACCTACAAGTCGACTTAATCTTCCCTACTCAACAACATGCATGGTCTAATGAGACTCGAGTTGGGTTATGTCTTACAAGTCTCATTGAAAAGATAGGAGATGATAGTAAATGCAAGGATTCATAGGCTTAGCATTTCATCAAACATAACATGTGCATGAGTTGAGATCAAAACAAGCAAGCAAATAAAACATGAAAGCATATTAATTTAAGCATGAATCATTCCCCATGTTGGTTTCCCCTAATCACCCATTAACCCTAGCTAAGAGACTACTCACTTATCATCATATTGAACATGCTAGCAAGGTTGTCAATCATACTAACAAAGTGAAACATGATGAACAAATAAAAGTAATTAGCAATAATTAAAAAGAGATTAAGAGATTATACCTACTAATGATTCCAATAGCAAAGCAAGAATAATAGAAGAACTTGATGATTGATGGAAGGTTGTCAATCTCCCAATAAACCCAATAATCTTCTAATTACCCAATAATAAACTTGAATTCCTCAATAATAAACTTGAACAATGATTAAAGGAAAGATTAATGTATATTTTGTGGAAAGATTAAATGATAATCTATTCTAATTTACTACTAATCTAATCTAAGGAAAGATTGATTCCACCTAATGAAAAACTTGATTTTAATCTAATAAAACTTGATGGTTTGATTATTACAAATGGGGTATTTATAGTGGAAATTAGGGAGGATGCATTAGGGTTAACTAAGGGCTAAACTAGTAATTACACTTTTAAGTTGAGCAAGGAGCCTCCGGGATTATCCGAGAGAAGGGCTTCTCTTATCGATGCTTGAGGAATGAAAATCTCGTGATGTGAAGAAATCACGGGCGTCCAAGGGTGAAGACGGGCTGATTTGTTGTTCACGTAGCAAGGAAAATCCCCCCTCCGAGAATACGCCCGTCCCGAGCGAAATCCCAAAGATCATCGAGCTTCAACCCGAGCGGGTTGAAATCGACCAGCGGGTTCACGGATCCCGCTCCGGATAGACTTGACCGAGCGGGTTGAGCTGCTATTCCCTTTCTTTTTGCTTTTAAGCCTAAGATTCCTCCATATACTCTTTATTTATTCTTCCTTGGTCATCATTCTTGCTTCCTCTTCATACTTAATCCATCAAATATCGTCAATAAGCTTCCAAATATGCACGAAAGACGGGAATTTCCGCCTTATTATCTTCTTTCCTACAAAACATGTAAAATGCACTAGGAAAGCAAATAGGAAGGATTTGACGGATAAAATGGTAATGAAATGTTATAAAAGTATGCAAAATAGGCTCAATTAGGGGACTAAATGTGCGCAAATAATGTTCACATCAGTGGTTTTATCCGCATTTCTCTAGGTCTGCGCAGTCTAGGATTAGGGTTGAGTCGTATCTTGGCCATGTTTTATTCATATTAACCTCTGAGCCAAAATACTAGCTTCCCTACCTCGTGTATAGACTCGAGTTACAAAGTGACTATTGACTGTACTAGGAACTTATGCCTGTCTCTAGATATATTGTCCTTTCTTGTTTGATGATTCTATGAATCATAGAAGGTGAGATGCAAGCCGGCTATGGTTGATAGAGTTTGGATTCCTGGATGTTATGTGATTCATATGATAGTGTAGTATGAGTCGGTCTAGTATTCACAGGCTAGGACTATGTGTTGTTATATTGTTGTTCACATGATAAGCACGATTGTCTAGCATCTATATGCTAAGGCTATGTGTTATTCATATTCATATTCTTATGTTTACATGTTATATTAATTATGACATTTCGTGGCTGGGAGAACTCGGAGTTACTCCCCACTGACTGTGGCTTTCGTATTTGTATAAAATGCGATTGACAGGTAGGTGATGCATATATGGGGTACATGGACGAGCTAGCGAGCAAAGTAACCTTGGGACCTAGATTGGCTTTATTTTATTGTGACCCTTAAACACTTTTTATGTCACATACATTTTAGGGACATATGTCTCCCTCTTTACATTTGGTTGTATAATTTGCTATTCGCGACTTTAGCGATGGTTATGTTATGAAACTTCTAGTCAGACCTTGTATGTTTGACACCTTCCAATTTGGATATCTTTATAACAGGTTCAAGTTTTAAAAATTACAGGTTTTTACCCAAATGAACCTATTACAAACATATCCATGCAGTTTTATGCTAGAATTACGTGTTTACTTTTCCGCAATAAATGAGGGTGTCACAGTTGGTATCAGAGCATATTTGCTCCCGACGCACGTTTGTGCACCCCAATATAAATAACTTGACCTTGAAATAATAAACTTGAGAGATGGGTAAGATGGGTAGACGTAGGACCTTATGTTGTAGTCTCTTTGTGTTTGCTCTTTGTTAGGTACTAACCTGTTTGTTGATTGTCATTTAATAATTGTTGCGTTCTTGGATCAATGACCGTGAGCTTATCTATAGCTAATGGAGTTATTACCGTTATTATAAAAAAAAAATTTGAACTAAAGGTTTTGAAAATATTTTAATATTCTAAACAATGTGAGTATAATCGATTGGTGGATTCTTTGTGCTAGGAATGAGTTGCCTATGTAATTAAAGTTATAGAACTTGGCTTTGTTGTTTATGTTTGGGTTTTGAAAGCTTAGTAGGTTGAGCGTCGTCACCTTAGGAGTAAACATGAGATAAGTTTAGAATATGAATTTGGAAGAAAACCCATTTTTAGATATTAACAATCCCGTATAGATTGGGAATGTGATTTGGTGTTAGTTGTTTCTTGAGAACTTTGTTGAGAAGTCTTTGTCAATTCATTCTTTGGTTTTTTAAAACATTGAGGTTGTGTCGAGTGCTTGAGATACAGAGATGCTTTTATACTTGAGTGGTAGATTTGCTTTAGGGAAATCCTAATATGTGATAAGATAGGTGGAAGAAGTATTTAACCGATTTATCACCCCTTAAACGAGCGTTTATTTTACCTTGACCCTTGTTTGGGATTTGGTCGTTTTGTCATGAAGGTACAATACCTAATAGGCGTGACCTTGTTAGAGAGAACCTTAAGTTTTAGGAAGCGTATGGATTAAGCCTTAAAAATCCTCTTTCGTACCATTAATCGTTTTCCCCCCTTTCGTTCATACATTGGTTGGATTTGATTCTTAAGTATAAAAGTTTACTCGTTATTTCCTTGTCTTGAATACCTTCCTAATTCTAATATCTCTTACTGGTTGGTAACTAGTTATCTTTATGATTCGACTCTTTTAGTCTCACATCTTGACATGTTCATATATCCTTTTTAAATTTCCTATCATTTCCTGACCTGGTTATTACCCTTTGTTTCCTTAGTGGAGTGATGACATTGTTGTTTGAGATTTGAGTATCTGGCGTTTCCTTGTTGTCTAATTTTCCTTTCTCCTTGATCATAAGCGTTACTGTTCATACCTCATTTCCTCGCTTCATCTTGCTCCTCCTTTAAGTTTGACACTTGTATCTTGTGAAACTCTATCCTTGACATCCTTGTAAATTTGACTTCAATTCTTATCCCTAGGAAGTTCATCATACCTCTTTTGTTGGTTAAGCTTGAACCCTCTTAGCATACTTGTATCTATGATGTCTAACTTACTTTTCATTTCGCACAATTTCTAAATATTTCAAGCTACCATTTTTGGTTCGTTGTTAAAAATTTATGTTACTATTACAAAATTTTCCCTACTTGTAAAGATTTGGAAAAATGAAAATTCGATTTAATTCTCTAATTGTTCTTTGAGTATAGACTTCTTTATCTTGGTTTTGAGTTGCTAAACATGAGATTTTTGTAAATTTTATCCAATTTCTATTCACTTTGATCTAATCATGATGCCTTTGTCAAAGTTTAATATTATATTTCAGGAATTTAACTCCCCTTTTAGTTTAAAGGTGAAACCTTCATTTCTATTTTGTCTTTCGCAAAAGAAAATTTGAGTGGATTGCCTTTTTCTTTGATTTTGACGTTGATCGGATGATAGAACTAGTTATTGGAAATGTTTGATAACTTGTTCTACGCTTGTCGGCGAATAGTTTTTGTTTTAAATTTGTCTCTGACTTGGAAAGTTAGCGTTCTTGTGTGCACGACAAGAGCATTTCCGTTCCATGAATGAGACTTATATTTTTGAAAACTCTTCATTAACGTTTTTGAAGGAATTTTGATTTATACAAATGATTTGCCTTTTGACCTTATCTTTGATTTGGAATGTGATGTTCTTGAATACGTAACGAGAACACTTTCGTTCCCTTGATGAGAATCTGTTACGTGGAAAATTTTATTTGAAACTTTTGAAAGAATTTTGATTCTTACGATAAATAACTTTTAAAATGTTTTGGTTACCGATTCCAATTTCAGGTTTATTTTTATAACCTTTCATTTATACTTTCAAGTTTCGAGGACGAAACTTTTTAAAAGATGGGGTGATTGTAACACCCGTATTTTATTAAGTTGGATAAAATTCTTTTAATTGCTATTTTGAATTTAATTACATCATTTAACGATTTATATATATATGCTTAGCTAATTAATTAATTTCATCATAATTCGATACGTTAATTTTAATAATCATTAATAAGTTTATTTAAAGTTAGTTCGAGTTTATTGAAGTTAGTTCGAGTTTATTTATTTAATAATTTCCGTTTCTTTACGAGTCCTTATGAAAGTTGTTTTAAGTGAACCCGAGATGGATTTTGGGAACAAAACCGTCCAATTAGCTATTTTGAGCTTATTTCACTAAATTAGCAATTTTTATTAATATCCGTTAGTTTTGTAAAAATCGCTAATAATTCCGATTCAAGCTGATATTGTATTATTTACGTTAACTAGCTGAGTTTATTTTATTTTCACTCATTAAATTTATTTATTATTGATTCCGTTTTATTACTGAAACTTTTACTAAAACCGATTTTATTAACTCGAGACGGTTTTAAAAACGAGTGAAATTACTTAACGATGAAGAAACGTACGTATAATATATAGCAGGCAAGCAAGCTCGTCACTCATTCTTTCATTCTTTCACGTCTGTTTCTCTTCTTCGTCCTTCTGGATTGTTCTTTCTTTTTCACGTTTTCAATTTTTCTCCCAAACATTAATTCCATCCCTCCGTTTCTCATCCGTTTTCTACTATTTTTGTTCCATAGCACTCCTTTCGTCGTTCTCGTCATTCCGATGTAAGTAACATTCATTTTCGTCATGTATTTTTACAAACCCAAGTTATATTTTCAGCTTTATTTATTATAAGACGTTTGTAGATGCTAAGATAGACGGTCTTGTATAAGATTTGTTAGTCATAAATGATTAGTTCAATCGGAAAAAGGTAACAATGATAGGTTACTCAATATTACTTGTAAAATATGTTTATTTCGAATGCTGGTTAGTCTGTTTTATAATTGAGACGGTGTATAATTATATATAGGGATCCTTATGGATGTTAATTAGTCGATTGTATAGTTGAGACGGTGTATACTTGATATGTGGAGATGATTGAGACGGTGTATACTTGACTTTGTAGGGATCATTTGGGATGCTAGCTAGTAAGTGGTATATTTAAGACGGTGTATGCTGACATGTATGGATTGTTTTGGGTGCTAATTGGTATCTTTTATAGTTGAGACGGTGTATACTGACATGTAGGGATTGTTTTGGGATGTTCTGTTGCAAGGTTTTGGGACTATTTTAACGTGATTGAGTGGGCTGATTTTAGAACAGTCAAGCATGGGTTTTAGTGGCTGAGATGGGTAGTTGTTTAGGTGGAGCGTTGGTGACGATTGCGGCCCGAGCTGGGGCTACCCGAGGCCTGGGTCGGGGCTGCGACCATGGACCGTGGCTACGACGCCGATTATGGCCCTAGTCCTGAGGTTGAACCGTGGCCTAGCTGTGGCCTGGCTGTAGCTTGGCCGTGGCCTAGGCAGTGGCCTAGCTAAGTCACGAGTTTGAGGCCATGTGTAGTTGGTGGTTAGGCCGAGTTTGAGGTTGTCATAATAACTTTTGAGCCGTGTCTATAAATTGTTTTGACGCTAGTTTGGTTTATTTAAAATATAATTAAATTAATTTCCGTCTCATATTTTATATAACGATAATTCGTTAATATCGTCCTTTCACATAATTATTTTAGGTGCCTCATATGTGGTTGAAGATGAAGAGTAATTTTGAGTTTTAGGAGCTTTCTCAAGGGTTATTTGCCTTTTTCTAGCTTAAGGTAACTATTCCGAGTTACTCGACGAATTAATGTCGCATTAGTAGTTAATGTTGTGTTTGTTGTTTGTTAAGTAGTTAGGTGATTGTTAATGTGTTACTTTCGTTTTTCACATGATAGAAATTGGAAATAGCATGAGAGTGATATTGTGATAAATTTTGTGATTTGGGCCAAAGTAGGCCAAGACTACGAGTGGGCAGTTATTGACCGAACGAGTTTGGTCAAACTAGGTTTAAACCGGTCAGCCTCGATTTGACCGATGACCCGTCGCGGGACTCGGGTCGAGGGTTTGTCTTTGAGGTGAGATTGGTTGTTTTTGGATGTTTTATGTTGATGCCTTAATATTTGTGATTATCATTTCACATGTTGGTTGTTGGATGAATTGGTTGCCTTATACTTGAGTCTTCTTGCCTTGTTGCCATTTTAGCTTGTTCTCATGAATTATGAGATTAACAGTTAGCTGGAATTTGGATTATTATTGATATTGGAGATATTGTTGGATTGTCAGCTGAATATGCTCTTGCGTAACCTTTCATATGCTAGGGTGTGTATGATCATTTGAGTGTGCAAGTTTGGACTCTTTGCCTCTCTTATGGTTAATTGGGTGTCCTACTTGTCTTGTGTGGTGTGGGCTAAAGTATTCAAGCTGGGACCTAGATTGGTTTTATTTAGGTCCTAGGTGAGTATTTCGGCCTTCATCATAGATAGGCCATTATAGTCTTTGACGAGTGTATGTTCACAGCTTAATAGCCTTTGTGTTCCTGGCTTGGTGGGTTTATATCCAAGCTGGGGCATGACCTTTCTGCCTATTTTGTGAGGAGATGGTCAGCTTAAGTACTAGCCAACCCTTTGGTGGACTCCTTAGGGTACTCATGTGGTTTTATCATGAGTCTTGGGTGCGGTGGTTTTATCCGCATTTCTCTAGGTCCATGCGAGTCTAGGATTAGGGTTGAGTCGTATCTTGGCCATGTTTTATTCATATTAACCTCTGAGCCAAAATACTAGCTTCCCTACCTCGTGGTATAGACTCGAGTTACAAAGTGACTATTGACTGTACTAGGAACTTATGCCTGTCTCTAGATATATTGTCCTTTCTTGTTTGATGATTCTATGAATCATAGAAGGTGAGATGCAAGCCGGCTATGGTTGATAGAGTTTGGATTCCTGGATGTTATGTGATTCATATGATAGTGTAGTATGAGTCGGTCTAGTATTCACAGGCTAGGACTATGTGTTGTTATATTGTTGTTCACATGATAAGCACGATTGTCTAGCATCTATATGCTAAGGCTATGTGTTATTCATATTCATATTCTTATGTTTACATGTTATATTAATTATGACATTTCGTGGTGGAGAACTCGAGTTACTCCCCACCGATCGTGGCTTTCGTATTTGTATAAAATGCGATTGACAGGTAGGTGATGCATATATGGGGTACATGGACGAGCTAGCGAGCAAAGTAACCTTGGGACCTAGATTGGCTTTATTTTATTGTGACCCTTAAACACTTTTTATGTCACATACATTTTAGGGACATATGTCTCCCTCTTTACATTTGGTTGTATAATTTGCTATTCGCGACTTTAGCGATGGTTATGTTATGAAACTTCTAGTTAGACCTTGTATGTTTGACACCTTCCAATTTGGATATCTTTATAACAGGTTCAGGTTTTAAAAATTACAGGTTTTTACCCAAATGAACCTATTACAAACATATCCATGCAGTTTTATGCTAGAATTACGTGTTTACTTTTCCGCAATAAATGAGGGTGTCACATATAGGTTGTATGTTAGTTTTCATGGACATGCAGATGTCACAGTCTTTAAGCCATCACCTTAGTTTAATCATTCTCGCATGCTAGATTATAGTTCACCTAAAATGAATTTAAATAAAGTTGATGGGATCTTCCTCTAAAACGGAAATTGAGATTAGTCTTTATAAGGGCAAACATCTATGAATCCCTTCTTCGTCGGTAGGCCTAATATGACCCCTTCTACGTTAGGTAAGTAGTTGTGTTGACTTAGTTTACCTCAACATCATAGTCCGAAGACTTTCTCGTGATTATGATGGACTATAGATAGAATTTACAGAAATTTATCGACCAAGAATTCTAACGGTAGAACTAGCTAAAAGGTTAGCTTATCAATTTACAGAGAATTGAGTCTTGGGGTCATTTATATAATTCTTGAGGGAGGTCAATTGTATAAATGTTTTGAGTCTTCGCGTTATGACATTAGTTCATTAGACTTAAAATAAAACGATGCACATGCTTATTATTTTATTCTTCTTTCGCAGTGTAGAACACGTTTATTATCGATAATACTGTTACAATAAATGGCTGGAGATAACGCAATCCCAATGCCTAATGCCACACTAGATCGTTCGTCCTGGCTAAAAATATTTATGGACCAAATGAATCAGTCCACTCGACTGAAGAATGATGGGTCAAATTTTGCGGACTGGGAGGCGGCACTACGGAATGTCTTTGTCATTGCTTTGACGGTAAGCTCGGGTATTTAACTAGCCAATACCGGTCAACCCAGCCCAAATGCAGGAGCCAACGAGTCACTCGCTTATAGTGATTTCGTTATGGAAGCGGGTGCGATAAAGAACGTACTCATCTTTGCAATGGAAACCAATTTGCAGAGACACTTCATTGCCCAAGGTGCAAACAAGATTTTCACCACACTCACTAACGAGTTCTCAAAGGCACCGAGAATCGTTACGTATGAGCATACTTGTCGCTTCTTTGATGCGAAACTCCAGAAGGGCCAACCGGTTAGCCCACACATTCTTCACAAGATTGAGAATGTCGAGAAGCTGGAGGCACTGAATTGTAAAATCAGTGAGAGCATTGTCATTGACCGAATGCTTCATTCTCTTCACGATGGTTTTGCCCTTTTCAGGGCAAACTTTTACATGAATGACTTGAAAAAGAGTCCTCATGAGCTACACTCCCTTCTCGTACAGACCGAGAAGGATATGAAATTGAGTGGGAGCATGAAGCAGGATGTTCTCACGATTTCCAACAAGGGTAAAGGTAAGGGCAAGGCTCATGGCGACCTAGCTGTAGGTAAGCCAAAGTTTAAGAAGCCAGGAAACGGTAAGAGTGCGCCTGGTGAGACTAGTGGCTCACAAGGCAAGACAAAGAGCAAGGGCGGTAACATAGAGTGCCACCATTGTCACAAGACTGGACATTGGAGGAGGAACTGTCCCGTCTACCGTGAGGACATCAAGGCAGGCCGCGTCGCTCCTGTTGGTATGTCATCTAATATTCATATGATTGAGATTAACCATGCAAGTTTCGGAACTTGGGTACTAGATACTGGTTGTGGTTCTCATCTGTGTAATCATTTGCAGGGCCTAAAGAACATCATACCTCTCGAAAAAGGTGATGTGGACATGCGAGTCGGGAATGGAGCACGAGTTGCTGCTGCCTCGAAGGAAACATATGTAATCAAACTCCCTAGTGGTTTTGAGTTATCTTTAAATAATCATTTACTATGTACCCAGTTTATCTAAAAATATTATTTCTTTTTCCGTACTTGCTAAAGACGGTTTTACATTTTCAATAAAGGATAATAGTTGTATTTTCTCTTTTAATGAAATGATTTATGGCAAAGCAGTTTCCATGAATGGAATTTATATCTTAGATCAAACCACGGAAGTATTACACATGAATAATAAGAAATTAAAGGTTTGTGACAAAGATCAAACCTATCTATGGCATTGTCGAATGGGACACATAAATGAGAAACGCGTGAAGAAACTCGTCGATAATGGGACTATTCCCACATTCAGAATTTCTACATATGGCACGTGTGAATCATGTCTCATTGGCAAGATGACTCGAATTTCCTTCAAAGGTGTTGGAATGCGCGCTAGTGACCTATTAGGACTCATACATACGGACGTATGTGGACCTATGTCAATTACCGCTAGAGATGGCTATAGATATTTTATCACTTTCACGGACGATTTGAGTAGATACGGATATGTCTACTTAATGAAGCATAAAAGTGAGTCCTTTGAGAAATTCAAGGAATACCGAATAGGGTACAGAACCAACGGGTAAAAGATTAAAGCACTCCGTTCGGATCGGGGTGGCGAATATCTTTCAAATGAGTTTGATCAAGACCTGAAAGACTGTGGAATCATTTTGCAGTTAACTCCACCTGGAACACCTCAATTGAATGGTGTGTCCGAACGGAGAAATCGAACCTTACTTGATATGGTTCGATCCATGATGAGTCACACGGTAGTGCCTGATTCATTATGGGGTTATACTCTTTTGTCAGCCGATCTTATACTTAACCGAAGCCCGTCTAAAGCTGTCGACAAGACTCCATATGAAATGTGGAAGGGAACGGTCCCCAACTTGTCCTTTATTCGGGTTTGGGGCTGCGAGGCTTATGTCAAATGAAGACACGAGGATAAGCTCGGCCCGCGATCGGTCAAGACATACTTTATAGGTTATCCAAAAGGAACATTTGGTCATTACTTCTATTCGCCTACCGAACATCGAGTTTTG
>NC_133530.1:66531110-66606354 GCF_048544455.1 Silene latifolia | reverse complement strand
TGTGGTCTATGGGATGATGAATTCAATGGATTGGTCAATCCTTATATTGGCAATGCTATGATCCTAGACCAAGGCTTTGGTGACTATCTTAATTCAAGTCACCATATTGAATATCACAATGTGCAAAGGTCTATTGAAGATCTTTATAATAACAATAAACAAGCCTTCGACTACTTCTACAAGCTGTTTAGAAACATCAACAACACCTTGGCTATGCCCCCTTGACATCTCATCCAAGAGTGAGAGTTTGGTGGAGTCCTCCCTAAACCACCATTTGTAAATATTCTAACTCTTAACATTGCATTTTATTTCTTGTATTGCATTTTTGATTTTGGATTTACGATTTTTCTATACTTTGATCAAGATTTTTCATCAAGAGAGAAAGTGAGGGAGGATTTTAATATGTTTTGATGTGTAGTGTTTACTCTAGTGTGGGGATAGCAAATGCCTAGGCTATCCGAGCCTTCATAGTGCATCCACAATGATGAACAAAGGAATGAGAAAGAATGAATTGCGAAATGAAGAATTCTCGTGGGTACTGTACAGGGCTAGATCTGAGCGTCTCAGCAAGAATCCGTCCGTATTAGTCTTGATCCGAGTGTTCTGGCTTCAAGACGCTCGTCTTGGGTTTTATGGAAATGCAAAGTGTGGACATGCAGCGGTCTCTTTGAAAGCCACGCTCGGCGGCGTAAAATGCTTTCGACCGGATCGTTTTAGATCGGTCGGTATCGTCTCGGCAAAGGCCGCGAAACGATGTAGAGGTTTTCGGAGTCGCCACCAAGCATTTATCGAATGTCTGGAACCCGTTCGAAATCCACTTTATACCTAGGTCAATCAAGGCAAAAAGCGGTGTTTGACATAGGTACTAAAGATAAGGATTCGTCCCCCTTTTAGCATTCTATGCCTAAAATGACTCTCATACGCCCTGGATAAGGCTATCCACTATCCAAAGGTTCTGAGTAAGGGCTGAGGGTACGTATTGGGAAGCCCTTTAATCGGACACCCAATCCCGCCCGTGTTAGCGGCTCTACTGATCGATCGTGGTTGTTTAAGTGCAAAAGTTGATAGAACGGTTAAAATGCATGAATGCGCATTCAAATGTTTTAACCTAACATGCGAGCTTTCCTAAATCGGTTTGTTTATCCAAGTATCAAGTATAAGATGTTAAAGTTGGATTTATATTGATTTACATGTGAAAACGGAAATTAAACATCCATTTACCAAGTTAGGATTATGATGCTTAACACGATCCATTTATTTGAAAAAGGATGTCAAATGACAAAGTGTAAAAACGTATGCTCGTCAATCTGATCCGTCATGTGTTCGGATTAACCGTAATCGGGATCGTTCTAGAGAAGTGCTAAAAACGAGGCAGAACAGCGACAGGCAGCCCCATAGGGGCGCGAGCCTATTGGCGAAGGGAGGGCCTCTGCCCGGGTTTTGAAATATGAGAACAGGCGGCCACTTGGGGCGCGAGCCATGAGCCGACCCAAGGGGGCGTCTCCTGGTTTTTGAAAAGGTTGTTTAAAACCGATTTTTGTGATTAATGATTTGCAAATGTTGTTTGCATGACTCGGAATAATTACTATTGTGTTAGTAATATTCGTTGTCGGATTTGCATGTCTGAAGAGCATAGTTTACAAATAGAAATGTAAGTTGTTTGATTGGAACTAAATATGTTAAGTTCATTTCTTTGTAATTAGTCAAGTTTGTCATCGTACTCGGATTAAACCGACATGGTATAAAGAACCAAGGATGATTACGAATTATGACTAATATATTTACAAATGTAAATAAATGAGAAAAATGCTAAATAAAATAAAAGGGGGTTAAAATACCCATTAATTTGTAATTAACCAAATAATATCACCGAGTCACGGAATAAACCGTCATGATATAAAGAACCAAGGATGATTTTTGTAATGGTCAAAATATGTTTAACATAAAAATGCATTAAAATGGTAAATAAAAGAAAAGAATTTCCTTTAAAATGTAATTAACCAATTAATATCACCGAGTCACGGATTTAACCGTCATGGTATATGCAACCAAGGGTGATTATGATTTATGGTTAAAAAGTTTGTCATAAAAATGATTTGAAACATTTGAATTGGTAAAAATCGATTACAAATAAGAAATGAAATAAAGAGGAAAGACGAGAACAAACACGTTTGAGTCTGACCCGAGAACCCACAAGAGGAGCGAGCCTCTTTGCATAGCAAATGGCTTCATCGGGCCAAAACTCGGTTTTGGCTCGTCTAATCCTATATTTGAATCGTGTTATGCATTGTTCATGCTTATGAACTCACAAAAATAGTAAAGACATGAAGTAAATGAGTTGTTTACACCCTCGAACTTACGTGTATTGATGTTTGCGACGTAGACGACTTTAGAGACAATTTGCTCGTAGCGACTACTCACGATCAAGAAGTTTAAAAGAGTGCCTTAAAAAAATATTTTGTTTTGAAAATGAGTTGAAAACATGTTGTTGAAAAACATGTTGATTAATGTTGAGTTGGTCGAATGCACGGCGACGGTACCAAACATTATGTGTAAGGCTTGTGTTTACGATCGGCAGGTCGTAAACACGTGTCGATTTTGTGACTTAGGAAGTCGAGTCTTGAAGTTTAAGGGAGAGGTGAGGGGCAAAAGCTCGCGTGTTGATTATGGTGTGTGAAGGTTGGTATTTATAGAGAAATGTGGGATGGTACGTCTGTTAGAAATCATATTTAAAATATCACATATTTTGGTTTAAAGTTTTAGTCATAAAAACATAAGGATCTTATGCATGCAAAACAAATACAAGAGTGAAGGAAAAAAACGGTTCCTTACATATGTAGTTTCGGCTATATGGGCACTAGTAAGGTCTCCTACCTTACATAGTTCTTGAGCTTTCCAAATGGATGAACAAGATTCAAAAGTAGAATCTCTCCTCAAGGATTTGTACCAAGGAAATCCTTCTTAATACAAATATTAATTTAGTTACTAGAAATTAATATTTGTTCCTTAAAAGTATTACTAATATTATAAGTATACTACTTCTAGTATTAAGAGAATAATATTAGAGATTTATGTGAGTTTATGGAATTTGTTCAACAACAAAAACTAGAGAGATGTATTTTTCTCAAGTTCTAAAAACTTATAAGAATGAATTAGTATCTCAAGAAAATACACTACTTGAGTGTATTATGGAGGAGGCCACGATTTTCATGGCATGGGTAGAGTGCCCAATGCCTTTTCTTGTTGCTCTTCACAAGAGAGTAGGTTTGCATGCCTATCATTTGTAGGTTATGATTATGCTTCCCACTAATTAGAATAATAAAGCACAACACCTCCTTTCCCTTCCATTTACACGGTCCAAATGTGTAATATGGATCCATTTTAACTTTGTCAATTTGTTAATTTGTATTGTGTCACAAATCGGACATGTTACTAGACATGTCATTTAAATAATGCATTTTTAACAAATTAAAAATCATTATATAAATGAAATAAATCACATACAAAAATTAACTAGTAATTCACAATTACAATTACTTAAAATTTGTCATATAATTATAAATCACAACTACTTGTATTTATAATAAATAATTCATTCTTATTTTAGTTGTTTCATAAACAATAAATAAACCTTAAGTAATAAAACAATTTAATTACTTAGCATGAATCTTATTTAATCAAATTACAATAAGATACGTATTATTACTCACAAAAATTATTTGTTCAATTTTAAGGAATTAACTAACTTGTATCGTCATACAATTAATTAATTAATCAATTAAGAATGTTTCCCTAGAGGTATGACCTTAAGGGATCAACTGATCACCACCGTCACACGACAGTAATGTCAAACTCTAGTCAGCCAATCATTACCGATTAATGTGGATCAGTTGACAATAAAATGTTACATTCCCTTATGTATTCTTAATATGAGATTTAAATATGTGATCGCATTATTGTCGAGGACACATACTCCAACAAGGTCGGTGGAGTTTGCGTGGAAATTAAGCAGACACCCCATTGAGGCGCGAGCTACCTTGTGACTGAAGGGGGTGTATTGTCCCTTTCAGAAATTTGGATTTTGCATTTGTTCTAACCAATGTTTTGTTGGTTGTGATTTGTGGTTTTCGATGGTTGCTTAGCCGTGTAAGCTAACTATTGGGTGATATTTGGGGTAGGTATTTTGTGTCCTTGACTCGGGTTTGACCCGTGTGAGTCGGGATTTGAATTTCGAGTCGGTTTTTGGCCCGATGTCGGTTTAGACTCTAAATAGGGTCATTTTAATGGAAATGACATGATAAAGACATTCATGGCATTATTTTTGACATTCGAGATTTGGTTTGACTCGGGTTGACTCAGGTTGACTCGAGTTGCGGGTTTCCGAGTCGGTTTTGGGTCCGAAGACGGTTTTAACTCTAAATAGTGTTATTTTAATGCAAATGAAGTTAGAAAACTTTTGAAATAATTTTTCATATTCGAGTAGTGCATTAAACAGTCTCATGTATAGCCAATCCACGCACGCATATCAAAAACACGTTACAGTCCGATCATCATCGAGTGGTTTTTGGAAGGTGCAGATACTGGGTATCTAGAGAGCCCCCACTTTGAATGAGGCTTGGACGGGGCGAAAGTTAAAGTATAGCCTCCAGGTCAATCGAAGATTACAACCTGAAGACCATTGCGACGTCGAGGCGACCCAAAAGGGTTTGAGACAAGGACCTGCCGTCGGGAAGGGCGACGTCAAGGCGACTTGGAGAATCGAGTCAAGGACCTGCCGTCGGGAACATTTAAGAGTCTGTAGACTTTCGATTCGGGTCATTTAAAGTCCATTAGACTACGTATAAAGGCTCGTCAGCCATAAGAAGGAGTCATACCTGAGGCATCTTCGGGATACGTCCTTGAATCATTTGCGCGCAAAGGCTCGCCAGCCATGTTGAAGGTACGTTTTGAGGTTCGCCAGCCATAGCAAGGAGTCATACCTGAGGCATCTTCGGGATATGTCCTTGAATTGCTTTTTCTGTGAGTGCAAAGGCTCGCAAGCTATGTTGGAGGTGATGCGTTTAGAGGCTCGCCAGCCATGTTGAAGACGGTGCGTTTTGAGGCTCGCCAGCCATGTTTGAAGGTGTTGCGTAAAGGCTCGCCAGCCATCGATGGTTGAATGACCGACTGCAGGAAATAGCCTGAAACATCGGGCTTATTTTAAGGTATTGTCCGGTAATGACTTCAAACCAGGTTGACGTTAATAGGTTCGGCTAGGGAGCGACGAACTCCAACTTGATGGAGGTCCTAAGTAAACTTCGTGGGGATAAATCATATAAGCAAAGCTCTATGGAAAACCATTTAGGGAGAGCGCTGTGTCGGGATCATGAATGATGTTGCAAGGATCTTTGAAAGATCTGTGTGACATCCATTTGAAAATAGGCACTCGCTGGGGAGTTAGAAACTTCTCAGGACACGCCGGGGATATGAGTTGTTGCTCGTTGGAAGGTAGCGTATGCCATGTAATTGATACAGTTGAAGCACTTGGACTTGACGGGTCGCCGTTTTGTTGGGAAGAACCTAGTACTCAGTTGGAGTGAGTTTGTCATCTCAAGATTACCTGCATGGTTATTGACCACATAAATCCGGTGTCGTATAGACAAGCACGTTGAACGCAAGCATATAAGCACGTAAGCACATAAGCATGTGAGAAGTTAGCATATAAGCAACTAGCACGTAAGCACATAAGTATGTGAGCAGTTAGCATATAAGCAACTAGCATATAATATCTCACGCGAAGGGAGATAGAAGTTTTGAATGTTGTGAAGCTTAAAAGCTGTTAAGAGTTGGAATTTATTTCTCGTAGATCCGTGATTTGACAGATCGGAGACACGTGACCGTTGCGACATTGACTCACCCGGACTCATACTTATAGACTGAAAAACAGACGGTCGTGAACGTGATACAAAGTCGGTATCGACACGACACGTGGGTGACTCTGACAGACATTGCACGTGTATGTGCAACTCCTTAGCCAAGAAAGAGTGACAACGCATATCAAATCCCTGGAGTAGAAGGTTCGCTCGGCTGGGGAACATGAATTGATTATCTTCTCTAGACATCCTCGCCACCATTTGCTCGTTTGTGATTCCTTTTCGAGTTTTGATGATTCGGGGAGCGGAACCAAGACCTTGTCATCGTCCGAACCGAGCACTAGGCTATGGGATGTTTTATTTTGGACTATAGTTGCGACTCAAAAGATGTTTGAGGATAAAGGATGGGTGGCGTCTCGAAAGAGAAGCCCCCAAAGTGAGAAGGTGAGAATTTGGCAAAAGGAGGAATGGGGGATGTCTTAAGGAAGAAGCCCCGAGTGAAGAGGTATAAGATTATTTTTTGAAGCTGAGTGGGCTGCTTTTAAAGATTGATGTTGATGGTTGAGATTGGAAGGGATATGCGGTTGCGTCCTTATTGGGGGACTGCCTACGTATTCGCGTGTTTGCGAAATCAAACCAGATCGTAGTTCTGAGCTGGTTATTGAGGATTGAAAATTTGAAATGTTGTGAAAGGAGTATGCGGTTGTGCCCTTGTAGTAGGACTGCCTACGTATTCGCTTGTTTGCGAAATTAAACCAGATCGTAGTTCTGAGTGTGTGTACAATGGGTTGCAAATTGAAGGCGTGAAAATTGAATGTGTGTAGGGGTGTGGTTGTGCCCTTGAAGGACTGCCTACGTATTCACGTGGTGTGAAATCAAACCAGATCGTAGTTCTGCATGTGTTGATAAATGATTTTGAGGTATATGGTTGTGTCCTTGAAGAACTGCCTACGTATTCACGTGAAGTGAAATCAAACCAGATCATAGTTCTGAATGTGTGTGCCTAAGCTAACTGTTAGGACCATAAAGTGTGAGGGTCACGACGGTAAATGCTGTTTGGTGACTCGGAAATTGATTTGAGAGAATCCCTCCTTAATCATGAATTGAAGAGGTGTAATTTGTGAAAAATGTTCCTTATCATGTGAGCACACTAAAAAGTGGACCCTAAGGCTGAATAGGTATGTCCCGTTCTCGGTAGCAAAGCATTCGAGGACTGCGTATCTGGGTTAGGATGAAAATGGTTTCGACATTAGGGAATGTAGAGCTTGGTAATAATAGGTTTGTTTGACAGATAAAAATCTGGAGTTGAGGGTCACGACGGTAAATTCCGTTTGGTGACTCGAAGGTTGATTGTAGACAATTCCCTCTTGATCATGAATCGAAGAGGTATAGTTTGTGAAAATGTTTCTCGTTATGTGAGCACACTAAAAAGTGGACTCAAGAATGAAATGGGCATGTCCCGTTCCAGGGAGCAATGTTTTTTGAAGACTCCGTATCTGGGTCAGGGTGAAAATAGCTTCGACATTATGGAATGTGGAGCCTGGTAATAATAAGTTTGTTTGACAGATAAAAATCTGGAGTTTGTATTTGTGGTTTTTAAGCCGATGGGTCACGACTTGTAATGTGGCGCAAAATGGGGTCTCAGGCTTGATGTGGCCTGAGCATGAAACAGTTGGTAAATAATTTGGGATAAGAATCCCATGTCTGGGCCTTAAAGGTTAAGGTGTGATATTACGAGCTTGAGGGGAATCCTTAGAAGCCTAGATAGGTCTCCTTGTAACAGTCTATAGAAAGACTTAGGGGTGAAGCACTTTTGGTTTTGATCTTGAGGGAAATCCCCAGGATCCTAGATAGGTCTCCATGTAACAGTTTGTAGAAGGACTTAGGGGTGAAGCAGTTTTGGTTGAGGTTTTAGTGTTTGGTGTTTTGGACTTGTCGGTCCGGGATTTGGTGTGTTGGACTTCGTTGGTCCTGGGCTTTGGACTTGTTGGTCCTGGACTTGGTATTTTGGACTCACTTGTCTAGGATTTTTTGTGTTGGATGATTTCTTTGGATTTGGCCTTTTTGAGAAAAGGGTTTCAATCTGGTTTTGTTTTGATTTTGGCTTGGGTCTTGGCCTTGACGTTGGGTGAGTAGCCTTTGGCTTTGGCTTTTGCTTTGAGTGAATTGACTTTGGTTTTTGCTTTGACTTTGACTTTGGCTTTGGCCTTGAGTGAATTGCTTTTGGCTTTGGTTTTTGCTTTGGCCTTGAGCTTTGGCTTTGGGTGCATGGATATTGGCTTGGGCCTTTGATTTTGGCCTTTTGCTTTGACTTTGAGTGAATGGCTATTGGCTTGGGCCTTTGATTTTGGCCTTTCGCTTTGGCTTCGAGTGAATGGCTATTGGCTAGGGCCTTTGATTGTGGCCTTTTGCTTTGGCTTTAGGTGAATGGCTATTGGCTTGGGCCTTTTTTTTGGCTTAGATCTATTGGTTCTTTGCCATCCTTCGTTCGAGGAAGGTAAAGGTGCAAACGGGGATGTACCCGTTGGTGAGAGGTTGATACTTGGTGATGAGATGTTTTTGTGGGGAATGAGCTTGCCTTCCATCATTGATCATGAACAAGGAGATGTTCTGGTTTGTTATCTGGGTTTGTCGTAGGATCCCTTTGTTAAAAGCTCGTTCAAAATTGGGTGGTAATGAAAGGTTTCTATTGCTAGACATGGAATAGGTAAAGAGATGGACACGGAGTTTCGGGTCCTTTGCTTACTCGGTACAGAATGTCACTCGAGTGTACTCACACTGAATTGGAACATGTTGTTTGTTTTAAATCAATTCTCAAATCAATTCTCGTTGTCAGCGGGAAATGCTAAAGGGGAGAATATATGATATATGGAAATTGTGCTTTTATTTAGATAAATAAGAGGTTAGCATAGACTCGATGAATACATGTGACTCATGGGGACAGCCCCCAGTTTGTCACTTAGGAATAAAAGGACAGACACTATTATAGATATGAGAAAGCCTAAGACTCGAACTCGGACTCAGACTCAATCGTAGATACAGACTCCTAATCACCACTTTCCCCTTTGAAGGTCTCCTTCGCAGCATCCAGCGGCTTGAATGTCTGGTCTTGAGCGTTTGACCCACTTGAGCACTTCACTCTCGTTGTTGGGACTCCCGAAGGATGAGATCCTAGAAGGTTGTCCTGTTTTTAAGGAGTAAGACGCCCATGGTGACCATTCTTTTCCATTAAATGATTTAGGGTCGATAAAGACAACTTTCCATGATCGAGCATGTTTTGTATGATATGTTTGAGCTTCCAGCACATCTCTATGTTATGCCCATTACCCCTATGGAAAAGGCAATATCGGGAACCGTCCCAAAACCGGCCTCTTTTCTTGGGTACAAGATCTGGAGTGGGGCCAATAGGTCGGATTAGTCCTTCGGAGACAAGGACTCTAAAAGCAATGGCATAAGGGCATGCCCAAGTCTGAAAATTGTCTTTGCGGGTATGTGGCTCTTTCTGGCGAAGGCTCCACAAATTTTACTTCGGTAATGCGGAAGACTTGCTTTTCGGGAGGGGTCGCAGATGTTGAACCTCCTTTAATGATTTCATCGATGCGAGAAATTTCTGTTGATAGGTCCTCGACCCTTTTAATGTTACAACCCTTCAAGCGGGATGCATAATTTGGCTGAAGGCAGTTAATGACATGGTTAACTAAAACCCCATCTCCTTGCTGATAGGATGGTGTTGAGCCTACCTTTCTCCTTTTTTCCAAATGATTGGCAGAATACTCATCTTCTCGATCACTCAAATCGATGAACTTCCTATTAGGCCGCCCAGGTTCTTTGTCTGGAGTGGTTAAGAGTAAGGTGGAAAACCTGCCATCCTCAATTCCATCTTGTATGGTGTGCTTGATCTCGTAGCATGCTTCTGTTTTATGCCCCTTGCCTCTGTGATATCGACAATATGCGTAGCCATTCCAAAATTGGGTCATGTTTCCGGGTTTTGGATCCGGAGTGGGACCAATAGGTTGAAGTAATCCTTCTGAAGAAAGTATCCTCAGAGCTGTGCCATATGTTATTCCTAGATCTGTGAATATCCTTTGATGTTTTCCCTTGATTCCAACATTGGTGTTTTTTAAGATGTTTTTGTGAGTTTTGTTTTTGTCAATCCTAGGCGAAAGTAGGATTTGGATGTTGTCAATGGGAAGTTTTGGGGACGTTTCTTGATATTTTGAAAGGTATTTTGGCGAGACAATTTCACGTTCTTTGTTGGTGGGTTTTTGGGTGTGGGAACCATCAGACGGTTCCTGATTTTCAGCATTTTTTTGTTGGTGAACCAAGGGTTGGTTTCCTTGATGGTCAAGTTTATTTTCGGTACAACCAAACATCTTCTCCAAATTACTTACCCGAATGTTCAAGTCATCGATAGCAACTTGCAGCTTTGAGAATATGTTGTTGACGGAGACGTAGAGCATCATTATGGTGCTCTGTATGCCATCCTCGTCAATTGCATGAATTTTCTCATCGTCAGGAGAGATGAGATGAGAGCAGTCTAGGGAAGATTCCTGACTGTGTCCAGTAGGGTGTTCTGGAGGGTTGTTTTTGTTGTTTGTTGAGGGAGTAATGGTAACTCGCCCTTTTCGATCATATCAAGGATGGCGCCTTTTAGGCGGAGACACATTTCAGTGTCATGTCCGCGACCTTGGTGATATTGACAAAACAGTATTCCGTCCCATCTTCGACCTCGCTTGTTTGGTAAAGGGTCCGGAGTTGGACCAACCGGTTTGAGATTTCCTTTGGAGATTAGCCTTTCCGGTTGTGGCATAAGGCATACCCAAATCAGGGAAGGACCTATAAGGTCATCTGGTTTTGTTTGGTGGAGCACATAAGGAATTGGCTTCAATGGTTTTGGTAGCCCTCCAACTAGGGTTGGCTTTGTCGTTGCCGAGTAGCCGGCTTTCAAGGAGCTTAACCCTTTTTTCAATATCTAAAAACATGTAAAATTCCCGGTTATTGTTTTGTCCTCAACATAGGAGAGACGAGTGCTCATATTTTCCACGGTAGATAGGAGTCGAAGGACCATGTTGTTGGTTTCGGCAGAAGTCATGGCGGATGCAGATTGATCGGCTTCTTGAGTTTCTTGTTGAAGATCGACGACGCCCAAGGGATTCCTATTTGACATAATGATAGGCGTTATAACTTGTCTTGGCAAGGGATTGCACAAACAAAGGCAAGTACGACACATATGTACAAAAGGCAGTTTTGTCGTTAGGACGCGATGGTGTGACCGAGTTCATTAAAGATCGTGAATGACCTCTTGTGTTTGAACTCTTGGTGCATGACTTTGAACTTAGACTCGAGTTTCAACTTTGGCATACTGATGCCTAGATAGATGACTTCTGACGCAGTTTGGATGTGTGTTGCTGGCATGACGCCGTTGGACAAGACATGCACACAACTTGACCATTGACTCGTAATGTAGGGGAAATGCGGGTTTAAAACCCGACAGGTTTTGACTCTGCAAACGCCATTGGAGATGTCTCAACAATTAGGCGACACGACCTAGATCAGAAGGTAGGTACTAACTTTTGCAAAGACTCAACGTTATCTAGACGACTTGACTTGAAATCGAATGGACTCCAATCGACTCGAGGCTGAATCGGAAAGGTGGACTGAAATTTTCGAAAATAGAAATTTTCAAAAAGATTCATTTGTCGTTTTATGGACGGCTTCCAAAGAGTAGGGATCTTTAGAAGGTCGGCCTGTTGAAAGGGTTGTCTTAGGTTTGTTTTCAAAAGACGATTTAAGTTGAAATTACGGCGGCTCTGAAAACAACGTGTTGTTTCCGAAGACGGTTTTTTGAAATTCCGAATCACGGGTTTGAAAATCGTAAATCGAAGAATTTGGAATCGTCATCACAATGGCCATGAAAACGGTTAAATTTGTTTTCAAAGGATTTAAAATTGGGTTGAAAATTTGAAAACGGTTAGATTTGTTTTCAAATAATTTGAAATTGGATTGAAATTTGAAAACGGTTAAATTGGTTTTCTAAGATTTGATTTTGAAATCTGAAAACGGTTAAATTTGTTTTCAAAGATTTGATTTTAAATTTGAAATTTGAAAATGGTTAAATTGGTTTTCAAATATTTGATTTTGAATTGAAATTTGAAAACGGTTAAATTTGTTTTCAAAGATTTGATTTTGAATTGAAATTTGAAAATGGTTAAATTTATTTTCAAATGATTTGAAATTGAATTTAAAGTTTGAAAACAGTTAAATTTGTTTTCAAAGATTTGAAATTTGATTTGAATTTAAAAACGGTTAAATTTGTTTTCAAATGGTTTGATTTTGAATTGAAATTTGAAAACAATTGAATTTGTTTTCAAATGATTTGACTTTTTGAAATTTGAAAACGGTTAGATTTGTTTTCAAATGATTTGATTTTGAATTGAAATTTGAAAACGGTTAGATTGGTTTTCAAAGATTTTGATTTTGAATATGAAATTTGAAAACGGTTATATTTGTTTTCAAATATATGAAATTTGATTTGAAATCTGAAAACGGTTAAATTTGTTTTCAAAGATTTGATTTTGAATTTGAATTTTGAAAACGGTTAAATTTGTTTTCAAAGATTTGATTTTGAAAACGGTTAAAGTTCTTTTCAAAGATTTTAATATGGAAATTATGAGGATTGAATTCGTCATTACGACGGGTTAGAAAACCGTTTTAACCTTTGAAATAAGATATGCAAATCGAAAAGTGTGAGAATTGAAATCGTCATTACGACGGCTTAGAAAAGCCAAATTTGATTTCGAAAACGAGATTCGAAATTTGGAAAGTAGCATGGGTTGAAATCGTCATTACAACGGTTTGAAAAACGTTTTTGTTTGAAAATTGATTTCGAATTTTGAAAATTCGAGGGTATAATTCGTCATTACGACGGCGTAAAAGTGCGCTTTGAGAACGCAATGGTCGGCGACAGACCGAGGTTTTAAATGGCCATTAGGACGACGTAAGAGGGTATTTTGAAATGGTTTGTGAAAACCGAGTTTTGAAATCGTCATTACGACGGCATGAAAAGATGCAATTGAAATGGTTATAAAAATCGGGTTTTGAAAATCATCATTACGAGGACCTAAAAATTGCTTTTGAAACGGTTGTGAAAACCGGATTTGAAAATCGTCATTACGATGGCCTAGAAAGGCGTGTTGAAATGGTTGTATAAAACCGGATTTGAAAATCGTCATTACGGCGGCATAAAAAGGGTTTGCAACGGTCGGCAAAAGACCGAGGTTTGAAACGGCCATTATAACGGCGCAAAAGGGTGTTTTGAAAGTTTGAAATGACACGGAAGGACTTATGATCACAAAACACATAAGCACTCACAGTTCATTATATTATGCATAATGCTGACACGGGTTTTGGCTTAATAAGGGTGGTTACATACCAAGCAATCAAACCCCGATTTTCGAGAGGGATACCAATCCAAACAAAATGTTGAAGGAGGGTGCCCTAGCCTCGTGTTCGAAGGTGATAAAAGCTCTTTGACGAAACAGAAATGTGTAACGTCAACGGTATGCTTGACTCAATCGGGATTCGAAACGCGGGGATGAAAAAACTCACGTCGATGAGACGAGCCAATTGGTCGATAAAGGTTGGGTTGTGGGCCCGGACAAGGAACCCGACTTATGACCGTAATATCAATTAATGCACTTTAACCATGACCTTGTTCGATTTTCACCTCTAAGGATCACAAAGACACAAGTGTCCTAATTGTCCCCAACGGAGTCGAAAAACTGTGGACATGCAGCGGTCTCTTTGAAAGCCACGCTCGGCGGCGTAAAATGCTTTCGATCGGATCGTTTTAGATCGGTCAGTATCGTCTCGGCAAAGGCCGCGAAACGATGTAGAGATGTTCGGAGTCACCACCAAGCATTTATGGGATGCCTGGAACCCGTTCGAAATCCACTTTATACCTAGGTCAACCAAGGCAAAAAGCGGTGTTTGACATAGGTACTAAAGATAAGGATTCGTCCCACGTTTAGCATTCTATGCCTAAAATGACTCTCGTACGCCCTGGATAAGGCCATCCACTATCCAAAGGTTCTGAGTAAGGGGTGAAGGTACGTATTGAGAAGCCCTTTAATCGGACACCCAATCCCGCCCGCGTTAGCGGCCTCTACTGATCGATCATGGTTGTTTAAGTGCAAAAGTTGATAGAATGGTTAAAATGCATGAATGCGCATTCAAAAGTTTTAACCTAACATGTGAGCTTTCCTAAATCGGTTTGTTTATCCAAGTATCAAGTATAACATGTCAAAGTTGGATATATATTGATTTACATGTGAAAACGGAAATTAAACATCCATTTACCAAGTTCGGATTATGATGCTTAACACGATCCATTTATTTGAAAAAAGGATGTCAAATGACAAAGTGTAAAAACGTAAGCTCGTCAATCTGATCCGTCATGTGTTCAGATTAACCGTAATCGGGATCGTCCTAGACAAGTGCTAAAAACGAGGCAGAACTGCGCTAGGCAGCCTTATAGGGGCGCGAGCCTATTGGCGATGGGAGGGGCTTTGCCCGGGTTTTGAAATATGAGAACAGGCGGCCACTTGGGGCGCGAGCCATGAGCCGACCCAAAGGGCGTCTCCCGGTTCTTGAAAATGTTGTTTAAAACCGATTTTTGTGATTAATGATTTGCAAATGTTGTTTGCATGACTCGGAATAATTACTATTGTGTTAGTAATATTCATTGTCGGATTTGCATGTTTGAAGAGCATAGTTTACAAATAGAAATGTAAATTGTTTGATTTGAACTAAATATGTTAAGTTCATTTCTTTGTAATTAGTCAAGTTTTTCATCGTACTCGATTAAACCGACATGGTATAAAGAACCAAGGATGATTACGAATTATGACTAATATATTTACAAATGTAAATAAATGAGAAAAATGCTAAATAAAATAAAAGGGGGTTAAAATACCCATTAATTTGTAATTAACCAAATAATATCACCGAGTCACGGAATAAACCGTCATGATATAAAGAACCAAGGATGATTTTTGTAATGGTCAAAATATGTTTAACATAAAAATGCATTAAAATGGTAATTAAAAGAAAATAATTTCCTTTAAAATGTAATTAACCAATTAATATCACCGAGTCACGGATTTAACCGTCGTGGTATATGGAACCAAGGGTGATTATGATTTATCGTTAAAAAGTTTGTCATAAAAATGATTTGAAACATTTGAATTGGTAAAATCCGATTACAAATAAGAAATGAAATAAAGAGGAAAGACGAGAACAAACACGTTTGAGTCTGACCCGAGAACCCACAAGAGGCCCGAGCCTCTTTGCATAGCAAAAGGCTTCTGTCTCGGGCCAAAACTCGGTTTTGGCTTATCTAATCCTATATTTGAATCGTGTTATGCATTGTTCATGCTTATAAACTCACAAAAACAGTAAAGACATGAAGTAAATGAGTAGTTTACACCTTCAAACTTACGTGTATTGATGTTTGCGACGTAGACGACTTTAGACACGATTTGCTCGTAGCGACTACTCACGATCAAGAAGTTTAAAAGAGTGCCTTAAAAAAGGATTTTGTTTTGAAAATGAGTTGAAAATATGTTGTTGAAAAACATGTTGATTAATGTTGAGTTGATCGAATGGGTCAGTCGAATGCACGGCGACGGTATCAAACAATATGTGTAAGGCTTGTGTTTACAATCGGTGGGTCGTAAACACGTGTCGATTTTGTGACTTAGGAAGTCGATTCTAGAAGTTTAAGGGAGAGGTGAGGGGCGAAAGCTCACGTGTTGATTATGGTGTGTGAAGGTTGGTAGTTATAGAGAAATGTGGGATGGTAGGCCGGTGGAGTTTGCGTAGAAATTAAGCAGACACCCCATTGAGGCGCGAGCTACCTTGTGACTAAAGGGAGTGTATTGTCTCTTTCTGAAATTTGGATTTTGCATTTGTTCTAACCAATGTTTTGTTGGTTGTGATTTGTGGTCTTTGATGGTGCTTAGCCGTGTAATATAACTCTTGGGTAATATTTGGGGTAGGTATTCTCTGTCCTTGACTCGGGTTTGACCCGTGTGAGTCGGGATTTGAATTTCGTGTCGGTTTTTGGCCCGGTGTCGGTTTAGACTCTAAATAGGGTCATTTTAATAGAAATGACATGATAAAGACATTCATGGCATTATTTTCGACATTCGAGATGTGGTTTGACTCGAGTTGACTCAGGTTGACTCGAGTTGCGGGTTTCTGAGTCGGTTTTGGGTCCGAAGACCGTTTTAACTCTAAATAGTGTTATTTTATTGCAAATGAAGTTAGAAAAATTTTGAAATCATTTTTCATATTCGAGTAGTGCATTAAACCGTCTCATGTATTAAACCGTCTCATGTTTTACAATCCGAGCGTCCCCAGGGAAATCCGCTCGTCTCAAGTCTTGAGAAGACGCTCGTCTTCTGAGGAATATGTGCATCCCGACCTGTGCAAAAATTATAGTCTCTCACTGTTTTACAATCCGAGCGTCCCTAGTAGAAGATGCTCGTCTCTGTCTGAAGACGCTCGTCTTAGTTGGAATATGCGCATCTTGGTTGCTTCAAAATTTAAAATTTCTCTCTGACTGTTGATCCGAGCGTCTCCAGAGGAATCCGCTCGTCTCCTGCTGAAAGACGCTCGTCTCCTGAAGAATACGCTCGTCTCAGCACGGGTTGAAAATAGCACAGCTGACTGACTTGCAATCTGAGCATCTTAAACAGAATCCGCCCTTCTTGCCCTGCTGAAGCCATATTACGGGATTTAAAACCCACCTTCCCCAATTCATTTCCTTCTTTCAAAACACAAACACACAAATATAAACCCTCAAAACCCTCAAATCCCTCATCCATAAAACTCAAAATCCTCAACAAAATTCACCCAAATCAAATCCAACCTTCCTCAAAACACAATCAAAATACTCCTTCATCAACAAAACACCAACCAAACATCCAAATCCTCAAAAATTGAATTGATTTTCTAAGCTTTAAGGCAATTTTCGAAAAATCAATTTGGGATTAATTGAAACTTGAGGAGACTAGAAGCATTCAAGCAAAGTTTTGTTGATACAACCTCAAACAAGGAGAAGAACAATGGCAAGGACTAAAGGTGGAAACAAGGCACCCACAAAACCAAATCTTTCAAAGAGGCAACAAGCTCTTTAAGCTTCAAAGGCTTTGGTGGTACAATAAGGAAGAGTGGAAATTCAAGAGGTTCCTATTCCTATAGTGGAAGCTACTACCCCAATCCCGGTTATTGAGCAACTACATGAATATCCGGAGGTGACTTTCACAACCGATTCTCATAGGAAAGCTTTCATGTCTCTTGCTAAGAAAACAATTTTTCCCACCAAGTTTATATGTCAAGATGCTTTAGCCAAGTTAGGTGTCCTTGAAAGGACTAAGAACCTTTTCGAGTCTATGAAGTTGAATACCATCTTTGAGATGCAAGAATTGACATACCCCTCCCTTATTATGGAGTTTATAAGCTCATTTAAGGTTACTAAGATTGAGACTCGGATAAATATTGAATTCCACCTTGAAAATGAAGATAGACGGATGTCGATAAGTGAGTTTGGGAAAGTTTTTGGTCTTGAGGAACATTCTCATTATGATAAGAAGCCCTCAACATATGACCCTGCCCCTTTATGGAAGGCGATCTCCGGAAGGAAATTTGAGTCTTACCATGATTGTCGTGCCCTTTATGTCAACCATCCGGGTATAAGGGTATGACATAAGGTTGTTGGGAACACTTTGATAGCAAGGAAGGGTACTAATCATTTTACCGAACTCGACTTTGTCTACTTGGAATCAACCATGAATGTCAATAAGAAGTTCACTAAAGAGTACAACATCCTTCAACTTCTAATTAAAAGGTGGCTTACAATTGACCATGGTAAGGAAGGAGCGGCCTTTATTGTGAATGGAGGCTTGGTTACATGGTTAGCAAAACACTTCAACCCGGAGTTTAACAGAGAAAAGACTTACAAGCCGGTTAGAGGTGACCACCTTCTTGACTTGAGCATTATGATTAACAAGTTTCATTGGGTCAAGAACGATAATCTTGACAACAAATTTGAGTGGCTCACAAAAGATGCCAAGTCCTTCATTCTACCAAGCAAGATTTGCCGACTCAATGTCCGAAACCTGGATTATCTTCTTCCACTATCCGATGAAGCCAAGTTGATAATGCAACAACATAGGGAGACTATTGATGAGCCATCCTCCTCTATCGTAACTCCACCCTACCCGTTTACCTACCAAGAATTCCGACCGAAGATGTTGCGGTAGGTAACGATTATTTGACTCTATTGATGTAACACATGCATAAGGAAGTTTATGAGGACCAGGTCAATGCTTACCGGGCTCAATATCCGCCCCTCCTACACTTAGCTAGGCAAGCACTACTCGATCCATCATGTCCTTTGCCTAGTTGGGCGGATAGGGAAGTGTTCTTTCCTAATGCTCCTAGAGATGCTAGTATGGATGATGAGGAAGTTGTTGTTGAGAGTGGGGAAGAAGAAGAAGAAAAAGATGAGGAAGAAGAGGATCAAAGCTCAAGTGATGATGGTGAAACCTCCAGATCCATGGAGGTAGATGATGATGACAACGAGGATGATGATAATGAAGATGATGATGATAGTGATGTCGCCATGGGTGACAATTGAGGTTAGACAAGCTTTTGGAGGATACCACGACACATTGTGAGTTTCCTACACCTCCTTTTAAGCTTTGTCTTTATATAATTTTAAATTATGATCATGAGTATTGAGTCCTAGCACCACCTAGAGGACTCCCACCTCGGTTTCATTGAGGCGTCTTTTATTGTTCCCACATGTAAAATCCAAAATGACAAGTTTAGTTTAGTTGCTTGCATAGCATTCTTCTGCATGAACTCCTCTATTTCTTACTTGGTTTAGGGAAGTTCAAGCATACGCATTGGGAGCTAATCTAAATTATGCTCTCCAACCAAACAAAATTTCATGCATCATATAGCATAGTTTACATTCACTTTTGTTTATATATCATATAGTTTGCATTTAGTATAGAAATCATGCATTTTCATATTAGCTTACCTAATTTCCTATCGTATTGGCCATTGAGGACAATGCCCATACTAGTGTGGGGATGGGAAATTCTAATTCAAATTTTTTTTAAAAAAAAAAAAAACAAAAATGATAAAAATTGAAAAATTTTGAAAATACAAAAACATGTCTTTTTATTTCATAAACAAAAACCCAAAAACATGTTCATTTTCTTTATAGTTTAGTATTGTATATATTGTTTGTTTGCCCATCCTTTTTTCACATTGATCCACTACGCCACATCCGAGACATGAGGATCATGAAGACCGCATGGTATGATCTTTCCAATCTCCTTTTTTCCTCTTTATGTTAATGACTATGTGGCTTTATTTTTATTGATGCGGTATAAACAATGTGATTATAGGATTGCATTTAGCTTATATGGCATACTAGTTGGTATAAGCATATGCATTAGGTTGTATAAATTTTAGTTGCATCATGGCATATAGTTGCATTTAGGAAACATTTTGTAAAAGTATCTATTTGGGAAACTTGACAAGTGTATATAGGCCCTTGTAAATACTTTTTGTTCTTGAGACTTTGCTTATTTGAATGTTTGTAAAAAAACCCTAGGATGTGTCATGCTAGTATCCTTTGACCCATGGATTAAGGCCTAATAAAGAGTACCTTGTGGTGTGATAACTCATTGGCTACTGTTTATTCCAAGGTGACCTTTGAAGCCATGCAACCATCTTCCATATTCTACCACATTTTGTCATCAAAAGGGAATGGGCACAAAAATAGTTCAAAGTTGAGTTCAAGAAATGAAAAGAAAAGAAAAAGTTTGCAATTTGCATCAAAGAAAAGAGGAGTACAAAAATAAGAACTCCTATGCTTCAAAAAGAAGGCACCCTCATTACTAATTGGGGTGACTTTGAAAATGTTCAAAAGAAAATGCAAAAAGTTGGAAGTTGACAAGTATTGAAATGTCAAATATCAAAGAAAATGGCAAAAAGAAATTGTTCTCAAAATGTCAAATGCCACAAGAACTTGGGGGGGAAAACAACAACAAAAGAAAACTCCCATATGAAACTCGAAATACAAATGATCCCTTTATTCATTGAACCACTTTTATGCATGGTAGAGAAGGGACGACCCTTCTTCTTGTCTAGGCAAGAAGGGGAATTCTGCGATCCTCCATTGTTTCTAACACCATAAGGAGTCTACTCTTGACAAAAGCATTTAGCGATTAAGGACAAAGGTATCCTAGCTTGACACATTTTGGAGGTGATTTATTGTTATCCTCCTAGGCTTAGTAACTTGAATAAATTGTATCTATAATA
Source organism: Silene latifolia (assembly GCF_048544455.1). Taxonomy (NCBI): domain Eukaryota; kingdom Viridiplantae; phylum Streptophyta; class Magnoliopsida; order Caryophyllales; family Caryophyllaceae; genus Silene; species Silene latifolia. Next base: position 66,586,099 of record NC_133530.1, on the reverse strand, counting down.
GAGTGTGTACCCTTAGATTGTTTCCCTTGTAGATAATTTCCGCCACTTAGATGAGGAAAGTGGCTTTTCATTTTTGTAGATGCATCCATTACTTGTTTTGTGTGCTTAATGCTTGGATGTATCGCCATTTTGGCAAGCCCCACCTTGCCTTGCAAGAAGGCATCCTACCTCATGATTGTCTTATTGTGGGTTGAAGGGGCGGAGTGAGATCCGCTAATTGTCTCATATCGGCTATATTAGTAGATTAGTTTAAATAAGGGTCCTAGTTTTAGTCGCCTCTTTACTCGGGACGAGCAAAGGTTCGGTTTGGGTATGTTTGATGTGACTCATATTGGAGCACATTTAGTCCCCGAATTGACCTCGTTCACGTGCTTTATAGTGCATAATTGGGTCATTTACTATCTTTAGTCTCCCATTTTGCATATTCTTTGAGGATTGTCACCTTTGGTAGGAAAGGAGTGATGGTCTTGCATTTACATGACGAAATGGAGCTAAATGGATCGCACCTAATGACCAAGCATCAAAGAGAAGACAAATACTAGAGGCCTATGTAGATAATAAAGTGAATTGGGCAATGATGAAAGGATCCTTGCATCCTCAACAAGATCCCCACGGATTGTTGAGGAACAAAAAGAAAAGAAGCTGTCTGTCCTAGGATCCGAGCGGATTGTCCATAACTCGGGCATCTTCAAGCACCGGGACGAGCGTCTTGTGGCCAAGACGGGCGTCCCAGAATAGCAGAACCCGAGCGTCCCGTGGCCAGTACGAGCGTCCCTTAGCAGCTCAGGACGAGCGTCTCCTCTGTGATCCGCTCGGATCACAAGTTAGAACCAACCGTGCCAGAACTCAGGACGCGCGGGAAGAGCATATTGACACGAGACTAGCAAGACAGATATGCTCATATCCTTGGAGAGGAGCATTTCCTCAACTTTTCTTAGGGTCTTAATAGTCATTTAAGCCCTTAGTAACCCTAATTTATGTATTTAATCTTTAGTACAAATACCCCTTTGTACTACCTAGATTATCATCAATTATTAATCAATTTTTATGCTTGCTTAGGCTTCCTTAATCAATTCTTAATTAGATCTTAATCATTTCAAATTATTTGTAAAACAATTCATCAATATTAATCACATCTTAATTTCTTCTTAATTTCTCTATTGTTCATCATTTATTTTGGATAATTAGAAGATCATTTGGGTTTATTGGGAGATTGACAACCTTCCATCAATCATCAAGTACTTCTATTATTCTTTGCATTATTATTTTGGAATCTCCATAGGTATAATTCTCTTAATCCTTGTTTTAATTATTGTTAATCTTTCTTACTTATTCATCATGTTTTGCCTTGTTGATATGATTGACAACCTTGTTAGCATGTTAAACTTGATAATGAGTGAGTAGTTTCCTTAGTTAGGGTTAATGGGGAATTAGGGGAAACCAACATGGGGAATGATTCATGCTTAATCTAATATGTTTTCATAGTTTATTTGCTTGCTTGTTGTGATTTCAACTTATGCACATGTTATGTTTGATGAAATGCGAGCCTATGAATCCTTGCATTTTTTGATCCATCACCTATCTTTTCAATGAGGCTTGTAAGCATATAAACCAACTCGAGCCTCATTAGACCATGCATAATATTGAATAGGAAGAATTAAGTCGACTTGTAGGTGGTGTACAATCTTAACCGATTCGGCTCCGGGACCCAAACCTTCCTAGGGATTGTAAGCTTATACACCAACTCGATCCCATCACAATAATAATCGCTTGCTTATAATTTGAGAACATGTTTGTATGATTAACTCCCATGAATCCCCTATGAACTCATGACACCCTAGTACCTTTAATCAATTGTTTACATCTCCATCTATTTACCTTGTTTGTTTTTATTGTTGATTAGTTTTTGTTGATCTCCTATATTAACTCCAAATTGTGACACCCTAAGACACGACCATTTACAATAAAAATCCTACATCAATACCCGTGGATCTAAACTTTACTTGCCTCTTTACTAAAAGTAGTTTATAGAGTTATAAATATTGTTTTGGTTGGTAGCTTTTGACAACGAAGTTTAGACCGAGCCAGTTCCATGGTCGGATCTCAATGAGAAAAGTTTCTAACCAAATTTGTTTTGAACCTTTTTGACCCAAATTAAGAACTCATTAAATGTTTGGTCCTTAGAACTTAATAAGAGAAGCCAAACAAATCTTGTGAAATCATATACAATGACACAAATATAGCAACTTCCACCTCTACTCACAATACGCATGAGACCGCATAGATCAATATGAATGAGTTCAAGCGGTAAGGAAGTGCTAATTACCTTTTTGGATTTAAAGAAGCACTTGACTTGTTTTCTTTTAACACAATCATCACAAAGTGATTTAAATTCAAATTTAATGTTAGGAATTCCTTCAACTAGATCAAGTCTCTTGAGGGTGTTAAGTGTTTTAGCATTTACATGACCAAGTCATTTATGCAAAGCCAAGGGTCATTGTTTTGAACACTCATGCATGATAATGATTGACCCGACAATGAGTATAGATTAGTCATGTAGACATCTTTGACACGTTTACCTTCAAGTATGAGTTCTCTAGTTTTTCCATTGATGATTCTACATTCACTAGCAAGAAATTCAACAATATTACCTCGATCACATAATTGTGAAATGCTCAAGAAATTGTGTTTCAAACCTTTGACAAGCAACACTTTGTCCACGCACAATGACTTTGACTTACCAACCTTTCCTATACCAATGATTTCACCCTTGTTGTTATCGCCAAAAGTCACCATGCCACCATCGTACGCTTCTAGCGAGAGGAATTGGCTTTCATCTCCCGTCATGTGACGAGAGCATCCACTGTCTATGTACCAATTGCTGCTGCCCCTCACAAATGCCTATAAGAAATCAAACATTTTGTTTAGGAACCCAAACAAGTTTGGATTCCTTCTTGACAACAACTTTCTTGACTTCCTCTTTCTTGATCCAAACTTGTTTAGCATTTTTAGTGTTTCTTTCTAAGTCACGGACTCTTTTCTTACAACCATTAAACTCATGACCTGTTTTACCATAGTAATTACAAATGATGTATTCGGGAAGACCTGCATACTTTCTTCTTCGGAAGTCAGTTTTGCTTTGATCCTGGTTTCGAGTGCAACAGTGCGTGCTACTGTTGGATTTGAAACCAAGTCCAGCTTTCTTTGCAAAATTTTTATATTCTTGTGATTGTTTTAAGAGAACCTCCAAAACATTCTGACTTCTTTCCCATTTTAAGTAAAACATCTTAGCCTCATCTAGCTCTTTAGTTAATGTTTCGATTTTAGCAAGATGATTAAGATTTAATCTACACAAATTTTCGAAAGCTTGCTTTGCATGTCTTGCTTCATCACTAAGTATCAACCTAATTTGTTCTAGTTGTTTGTTATCCCTTTGACACAATGTGAGGTAAGCTAAAATAGAGTCGCGTTCTTTAGTCAAAGAAGACACTACTTTAGTGAGAGTATCTATTTCTTTTCTTGACTCGGATGCCACAGTAGAAGCATCTGTAGCATGAGTCTGTTCAGCCTTTTTCAAGTTCTCAATTTGAGCAAGAAGGTCATCATTTGATTTTGGCACTCGATCTAAGGCACTTTTGACATGACTAGACTCATCATTTAACATTTCAGCAATCTTAACAAGATCATCTTTTTCATTATCACGAGTTGCTAAGTCAATCAACAGTTGGTCACGTTCTTGAGTTAGTGACAACACATTTCCTTTTTTAGAACCATGATGCAACAGTGCAGGGATCTGTTGCATTCGTTTCATCGACCTTATTGGCTAGAAACAAATTTTGTTTTCGAAACTTTTTGATTTCTTTTTCAAGATTCAACATGAAACTAGGTTGATCATTCTCATTTAGACTTTCTTTTAAGATAACATTTTCTTCAGCTATGTCCTCAATTGCAATTTGCATAGCTTCCATCTTATTAGTTTGTACACGACATTTATCGATTAATTGATCTAGAAGGAGACAAGTTTTGTCTTTAGAGAAGGATCAAACCTTTTTCTTTAACTTAATTACCTCGTGGTCTGAATCTAAGTCGGAATCTGCGGAGTGAGCCATAAGACATTTGATGTCTTCTTTCTTTGAGGATTTGGAATCACGTTTTGAGGAACTAGACGAGATGCACAATTTGATGTCTAATTCATCCTCGGGGACATAGTCCTCTTCAGAATCAGACATGCCACAAATAGCAGTCATTACCTTGTTTTTGTAATCACGTTTAATAGAGTCACGTTTTTCCTTAGATTTGATATCGTTCCACTTTGGGCATTCTTTGATTTGGCCTTTGTCACCACATTTAAAGCAACCAACAGTGGAATTTGACCTTCTCTTAGGAAAACGACGTTTGCTAGAGTTATTGTTATACCTGAGTTTCGACCATTTATCATTCCAACAATGTTTTTAGTAAACATTGCAAACTCATCATCTTCATTCTCCTCATCAATTGAGAGAGCATTAAGAGCGAGTCCTTTCCCTTTAGAGCTTTCACTAGAACGCTTCATGAGAGTTAACTCATGAGCCATAAGTGAGCCCATAAGTTCATTAAGGGTGAGCAATGAAAGATCTTTAGCTTCCTCAATAGCCATAACCTTCGGTTGCCATTTTTCAGTTAGGCTACAAAGAATTTTACGGACTAAATCTTCGGATTGAAAACTTCTACCTAAACTCTTAAGGTCATTGATAATACTAGAAAAACGTGAGGACAAACTGTTAATTGACTCATATCTTTCCATATTGAACATCTCATACTGTTGCATGAGAAGATCAATACGATATTTTTTGACTTGTGACGTTCCCTCATAAGCAAGGTTTAAGGTGTCCCAAACCTCTTTGGCCGAAGCACATCCAGATATTCGATTAATCTCTTGGTCACCGATCCCATATTGAAGAATGGACATGGCCTTAGAGTTTTTCTCGATTTTCCTATAGTTGGCCTCATCACACTTTTCCTCACTTTTCAAGGTACTAGTGTCATCAGCATTAGTCACTTCGATTTTGAGGGGACCCTTTTGAATGATCAACCAACATTCATAGTCCGCACTTTTAACATAGTGCTCCATGCGATGTTTCCACCAAGCATAGTTTTCTCCCTTGAAGATGGGATACTTAGTGTGTTTTGAATCGTCCATAACTATAGGATCAACTCTTTGGATTTAACCAATATCAAGAGCACGGGTCTCTGAAACCAATTGAAGAGTTACGAACGATAAACACCTAAGAGGGGGAGGGGGTGAATTAGGTGTACCTTTTTCAAATTTTGTTCTTAACTTAGTTAAGTGATAACTTAAGTAAAGAACTTTGAAGTACAAACCTTGAAAAACTTAATAGAATGTAAGTTCACAAGATGGTACAGCCGTTTTATGTCACAGTATAGCTGACTGTGACACAGAACTTGACTAGATATAAGAGAGAAATAGCAAAGTGGAAGAACGTAAAAGTAAATGAACAAACAAACGATATTTAAAAATTGGTTCAGCCTCTACTCCGAGGCCTACGTCCAACCATTATTTTATTACTTGTTTAGAAATTTACTCAAACTTACTAAACCCCTTACAATGAAAATAACTCACCAACCTATTCCGGTTGCACTCAAACTTAAAGCTACTCCTCTTCAAGAGTTTATGGGTTCTATCTCAAGGTGTTACAGAATCTTTGAATCTCAAGAGTTCACTTAATGAACATGGAGATCACAATTAAGACTTAACACGAGAATCATGGAACAAACTCATTATGTCACAATACAGCGAACTGATACTTGGAGGTTTACAGCTTTTCGAAAAACAAATGAAGACTTTAAAATCTGAAAAACGCTTTGTATATACTTGAAGAACAAACTTTAAATGCACAAATAATTTGCAAAGTTTTACAATAAATGCTTTGAAAAGTCTCGAGAAATAAATGATGCTAAGGCTTGCTATTTATAGTAGAAGAAGTGGTCTTGAGATGAATACTTTAAGATTAATTAATCCCACAATAAAATAACTAGCCTTATTTGATTATAAGTATTAGGTGTTGCGTGTGAGTGCAACAACCAGGTTGTTTTGCTTCTTATTTCAGTTTAAAGACTTCAACACATTTGATAAGTGACAACTTACCACAAATGGAAGAGTGCTTTAGTACTTGACTAAATCAACTTTCCATTTATGTCTAAAGTAGAGGCACAACTTTAGAGGAGTCAACATGTGATTTTTCAGATTTGTTTTTGAGCTGGAATAATTTAAATGTAAAATCTTTGAAAATATAAAATTTGTATAGATTTTGACACTTTAAATATTTTGCATAAAACCTTCCTTCTTACGGTAGTATCAGAAACCACAGTACAACGTACTGTTGCATGGTTTTGCCATAACTAGACTTGAATGAGAATGTTACACTTGCTCTTACAATTTTCGACTAAGGCTAGGATAATATCATTGTCTTAACTTCTTGATTACTTTGTCTTGATCATCTTGAGCCATCATTGAGAGTCCATTTGATTGCTTCAATCACTAAACATTTTCAACTAAAAGTAAACAATCAAATAACAAAGGGACTTGCCATCATCAACTAAATGTGTACTAACAGTCAGGTAACTCAACTTTTCTCTTACATTTTCGAGTCTGGAAGGGGACGGTTGAGGACAGTTCTACTAGCGGAGAAGAAGGCATAATTGGAGATTCATTCAATGACAGTTGGGACGAGATAAGTATTGGTGATACAGGGGATGGATTGGAAGGTGTAGCTAACGTACTTGCACGGGGAGGGGATGCGATGCGATGGAAGGTGCAGCTGATGTGCTTGCACGGGGAGGAGGAGTGAATGGAAGGTGCAGCGGAAGTGCTTCCACGGGGAGAGGATGGAATTGAAGGTGTAGCTGACATGGTTGCACAAGGAGGGGATGGAATGAAAGGTGCAGTTGACGTGCTCATATGGGGAACGTCCATATGACGCATATCACCAGACCTTTGTACTTCGCTGAACTCTTGAGATGTATATAACGCATCCTCACTATGAAAGAGACTGAAAGATGGTCCCTCCATGAGTTCCTTGTTTATCTTTTCCTTCGTAACTTGGTGTTCTTTAAATGCCTCACCAACACGGTTATATGCACTATTCAGAATCCTCTCTAAATCAACCAAGATGTTGGGATAGTTGTAAAACTCATTAGAGTCCATATAATCCACATACGTCTTCCCCTCCTCCACTTTACCCTCATCCTTTATCTCCTATTCCTCCATTTCATGGTCATATTTCTCCTTGTCCTTTTCAACTTTATCCTCCATTTCATGATCGACCACATCAGCAACACCCTCCTCCATCTCAGATTCTTCTTTACTTTGCTGTGAAAGTGAGAACCCTTCAAATAACGAATCTGCCAAAGTCGACATTTTGGTAACTGCTTCCATATCAGGAACCACAAACTTTGCTTGCATGATTGCCTTTGAGAATGCACCATAACTGTCTGCAAGAGTAACAGAAGTCCCCGCTAAAAACTTGATACAATCTGTTGTTTTCTTATCAACGGGACCTCCTTCTTCAGTATCCTCAACCTTTCCCTTTCCCTTTGTCATCACTCTAGCACCCTCAACCTTTTCCTTTCCTTTTGTCATCAATGCATCACCCTCAACCTTTTCCTTTCCCTTTGTCGTCACTGTATCATCAACCCGTTTGTCAATTTCAGACACGGGTGCTTTATAAACAAATCTGTCTTCTAGACGCCCCTCTCCAAAACCATTTACCTCATGTTTTTCCATCTTCACCCTCTCTCGATTGGCTAACAAAGGGAAAGATCGAACGACCATTCTTGTCTTGAAAATGACTCTATCCAAGTAGATAAGACAGAAAATTAGAATTGGTCCCTTAAAGGACGTACTGGGTCTTTAGCTTCCTTTTTCCAAGAAATGACATTTTCAATCATGTTGACTTTGCACCAATTATATTTAGGTACATTGGACACATCGGACAATTTAATATACGAGTGCTTGGATAATCACTAGCTATCCCTTCCTAATATATACGAGCAAATTCCTCTTGAAATCATCTCCACCATCCCACAATCATCTTCTCTAGTAAAACCATCTTGGTAATATCCGAGGTCGTAAATTGCTCCTTATATCTCCTGGACACCTCGAATAAACCTTTTCTTTAAAGTACCTCCCAACTAGATTGAAGTTTTAACAACTCTCCAAAACCCATGCTCTGAATAGCTTCAATTTGCTTCTCAGACGGGTTCGAGTTGATAAAATTAATTATCAAAGAAGGACTCATCCTAGTTACCAGCGTATCATAATCTTTACTACGCTTCCTATGTGGAGTTCTTTTCCTACTAGGATTGCTGCTAGCATCTTTCTTACCTAAGCACGACACTCTCCTTTTTTTGTTAGATGGTTAAACATCTTTGGGTAAGACAACCTCATCAACTGGTCTTTTAGTACGAGGACTCACTCGACGCGAACAATCTGTTTCGTTTTTAGTAGCTTCCTTGTCACCAAGTTTCTAGTTTAGAAGCTTCGTTGTCAATCAAGCTTTCGATAAGACATCCTCATCATCTGTCAAATATTAAACAACATCAATTAGGTGATTGTAGATACCTCATTTCTGCACCTCCCGTCAGCCACCCAGTGATGATTGGGCCGCATGTTTGATACGCGGAACGATTTATGACAGTCCGTAAGTTTATCGTCAAGTGATAGCTCAAATAATTGTGTCTACTCCTCGGTCTTCATCTACGCGCCAATACGGTCGTTTTGAGAGTAATTAGAGTTCATTTGGAGTCCGGGTCAAAAACCGCTTCATTTTCTAAGAAACCGTTTAAAATGCCGAGTCGGAAGGTCCTAGAATATTCCGGATATTTATTCCATAAATTAAAATTATATATTTTTGTAAAATATATACTATAAATCTTATTTTACGAAATAAGGAAGCAAAAATCCACCGCAATTCCCTAAAAGAAACGCGGAATTCTTTCTTCCGCAAGAGGAAACCTCTGGGGAAATAACGCATCAGATGCTGCACCTCTTCGAAGGATCGCAGTAGCTGCTGCGCCTCTTCCCCAGCTCTTTTCTGCCAGTTTTCAGATTTTTCCGTGATTTCTTTCCAAAGTTTGGTTCATTCCATAACTCTTCATATTTTTTTAGTATAAATAGGAACCTTCGTTCCACATATTTTTCACGTGAGTGTCCGCCCTTCTCTTCTCCCTTTGCATTCTAAGACCGTGCTCTAAGCATTCAACGCCTACGTGCTTAATCATTCGACCACGTAAGCTCAGATCATTCTGAGTTCCAGTCACGTTGCATGACCGACCAATTTGACCACTACACATCAATCAATTTAATCCAAATCCTCTAACGAGGGCACTTTCTACATACATTCGAGTCGAGCAATCACTAAACGTTAACTTAGTTAATCTCGTTTCATCAAACATGTAAGTCTGAGGGTGTAAATCCCATCTTTTTATTGTATTTTTATTTTTGTACCAATTAATGTAAAGTTTACGTCAAAAGTAGCTTAAAACCGATTTCTAAAACCCTTTTATTAAATTATTTTTACGAATTAACAGTGGGCAGACGTCGAGAAGAAACGCAGCAACTGATGCGCCTCTTTGAAGAGTCGCAGCATCTACTGCGCCTCTTCCAAGGGCTGCCGCAGTTCCTGCTCTTCTTCTTCTTCTTCCTCGGTTCTCTGTTATTTTCGTTCTTTTTTACTTTTCTTTCTTGTTTTCTTCCCTTTTTCGCACATAATAAATTTTAATATATTCTTAATAATTATCATATTTTATTTCCGAGTTAAATCCCTAATAATCCATATTTGCGGGTTTTCGTCATTAAATCAAACCCGGATTTTAGAAACTCGATTCGTTCATATCAAGTTTCTGGGATTCGTCCTTTGTATATGTTTTCATTGCTTATTTCCAGTTTATCACGTATTTCAAACGTGTTTCTGTCTTCGTAATTCATTCTAATTCGTTTATAATTCGTTCTAAACCATTTGATTCCGTTTTAATTAGTGTTTATCGCTTTTATGACGATTTTGTATGTAATTAATATGCTAAATTACTTTCACTCGAGTCAAATATTGATAATCAATCATTAAACTTACCAACGAACATTAACAAACCCGCAGTTCTGACTTCACAACCAGAATTCAACCTAGGAACAGACGCAGTGATAGCTGCGCCTCTTCCAAGGGACGCAAAGAATGTTTGCTTTGTTCGGGATGAGTTAAATCTCTCTGAATTTCCGTTCTTACTTTAATGTAATCCTTAAATTATGTGATTAATTGACTATTAGCCGTAATATCACCCTTAATCTGTCCATATTTTTCAACCTTATTTTTTTTTTCTTTTGTTCAAATCATCCGTATTAAGTATATTTTTGACGTAAATCAATTAACCCATTGTAATTTATTGTATTTTCAATTTCATTATTTATTTATTGTATTTATTATGGATGTTTATTCGTTTTTCACATGTAATTAATTCTAAACCCTAATTCGACATTAATAAGTGTTAATTACTTGTTCACCGACTTAGTTAATTTTCACATACTAGGATCAAAACGTTGGATGTTGCATTTCATGCATATAATCAACAACATATCAAGTATGAATAACTTCCCTAATCATTAGTAGAGGCCGCTATCGAGGCGGGCGGGATTGGGTGTTCAGTAAAAGAACTTCATAATACGTACCCTCACCCAATACGTACCCTCACCCCTTACTCCAGATCTCTGTGAACATCCGTATTCATTGGCATCCACGAGAGTCATTCTAGACATAGAATGCTAAGGGTAACGAGTTCTTAGTGTTCATGTCATTACTTTGTGTCTTGACATGACACGAGGTATTCGAACGGTTTCAATTTCCCATAAAAATTGGTGGCGACTCCACAAATGCAAACGCTTGTCCCAAGCGCCCCCCGTGGCCCTGTGTCCACAGTGCTATGCAGAAGTTTTTAATGCATTAATGTTTCAGCAGTTCACCTAAAATGGAAAAGTTTAGCATTAATGTATCAATTGAATTAGCATCAAATAACCTAGTAACTGATGTAAAATTTTAATGCACATATAGTGCTTTGTCATGCATGTACAAGGTTGTTTAATAAACATATGTTGTCGGGTATCCTAAAACGGGACGGGAAAGAGTTAAGGGTTGGATTAGGCGGACCGCTACCGCGGATCCGCCTAATCCAACACTCAACCCTTTCCCTTAATTTTCATATATTTAGAAGACTGTTTAATGCACATATTGTGCTTTGTCATGCAAGTACAAGGTTGTTTAATAAACATATGTTGTCGAGTATCCTAAAACGAGACGAGAAAGGGTTGAGGGTTGGATTAGGCTGACCGCTACCGCGGATCCGCCTAATATAACCCTAAACCCTTTCCCTTCTCACTCTATCGGCCGTGGGACCAAAAGACACCCTAGAGGGGCCGAGTGAACCCTTAGCCAAATTTTGAAGTTGAAGGAATTCCAAATTGGAATTGGGCTCGCTGCCGGCAGTTGGCACAGAGCAACAGTGACGCATTTCAACACCTACCCTTCATTTGTGACCTAATTTCATGGAAGACTATATATACCCTCTCATAACTCACTTGTACAAACAACCCTAGATTTCCGATATTTCCCAATTTATGCTAAGCTTTCCTTAATCAAGTTTTAATCTTTCCTTAATTAATCTTTAAATACTCCTTAATTTAATTTAGATCTAGTTTAGTTCAATAGTTTACATCTTAGTAGTTGGGTTGTAAGAGAAGATTTATAAGAAATTCTTCCATTATTAATCCAAAGCTTCAATCTTTCATCTTGTTTGGTGTAATCGTTCTCTTTATTTCATATTGTTTTAAATTGTTTACATTTCTATTTCATTTTAATTGTTGTTTAAATTAGCATAATGTTTATTGTTATGATTGTGTGTTGTTCTCCATTTGTTCATACTTGTTCATTCATCATGAGTGAGTAGTTTCCTTCTAGGGTTTAGGGGGAACTTAAGTGAGGGTTAAACTATTAGTATGGGTTGTTAATATTTGGGTTTTAGGTGATTATTTAGCCTTTGTAAACATGTATACAAGGTGTTTGATTAATTGTATGTATAAAAGTTCATACCTTTATTTAATTTATGCTTAATATCTTCACATATGAGAGTTTATGTGGGTACTTGATAGTATGTTTATGATGAGTTTGAATGCATTGTGATGATTTTGTGTTCGACTTTAGGAGAGACTAAGTAATTAGTCCATAATCCTAGGCATTTAATTATCCAAGACTTGTCGACACCCATACCTAGTTTACCTTGCTTAAGGGAACCCAACCACCCTAGTCTTTCATCAATTGTTTGCACATCCTTATCTTAGTTAACTCGTTTTTATTTACGTTAGCCGTAGTTTAGTTATTATCACCTCTTTAATTTGTTATTCGACTAAACTTGGATTTAAACGAACTAAGTACACATCCACCTCATCTTTGCGAACGATTCCCTCATTATACTACTTAATTTAGGACTTTTACAAATTGTTTTTTATACCGGAATTGACGACAAATCCGAGTCATCAATGGCTGGTAGACCACAGCAGAATGGTCGTGTTGAAAGAAAGCACGGGCATTAATTGAGAGTGCAAGATCTTTAAAATTGCATGCTCATCTGCCCGGCAAAATTCTGGGATAACTGTGTTCTGGCAGCTATATACCTCATAAGTAAAATGTCAGTGCTTAATTTGAAAACTCAATATGAAGTTTTTTTTCCAGGAAAAGCCAAGTATGAAGAATTAAGGTTGGATGTTTGTGTTATACAAGTGTTTCATTAGGGCAGAGTGATAAGTTTGCAGGAGAAGCTAAAAAATGCATTATGATTGGATATCCTTTTGGAAAAAAAAAAGATATAGAGTTTATGATTTGGAAACACACAAATGTTTTTTAGCAGGGATGTGAAGTTTCAGGAAAATATTTTTTCCATTCAAACAAAACATAGTAAATACATTGCCAAAAGATTCAGGAATTGTCATGATCCTCTTACATTGGTAAATCCTGGTGCATCTCAGCTGTGAGAGGTCTATTTGAAAAGACCGTCGTCATAAGTAAGACTCTTTGATTAGACGTGAGATAAAGGGACAAGTGGAGAGGAGCTATGAGAAGTCTCTTTGAAAAAACCGTTACAAGCAAGAGTATTTTGGTAAGTTATTCAAATCGGATCAACTTTTAGCCTTGTCCCTAATCGAAGTCAAATAGAGTAGAGGTGGAACAGAAAAGAAGTTCAAGTGCACCCCAGCAAACTAGAAAAATTGGAAGAAAAACAGAATAGACATGAAAGGCGCAAATCAAGCCAAGTTGGAAAACAACTCATATCTTGTTATCACTTTAGTTTTACAACTGCCTTCTTAATCATTACTATAATAATACCATCTCCCTCTCTATACAATCATTTTGCATAATTTCATTTTATTTATATTTAAAAATTATTTACACATTTTAAATCACACTGTGCCCAAGACTTGCTGTAATACCATCTCCCTCTCTATACAATCATTTTGCATAATTTCATACATCTAAATTCCACTACATCTAAATATATATGCACAACTTTCCTTCAACATTCCCTCTACAATTACATTATTCATACACTTGATGAACAACTAATCAAATTTCTAATAAATCATGATTCAAGGGTGTTTTAGCAACCCTGGCAGTCCAATTACTAGTAAAACTAATGCACATATTAGTACATCTACAACTTCTACATGTTCATCTACTAAGCAAAGTTTGATTACATGCATATATCTAACTCGGTTACTCGACGCATCCGTTTACCTTACACTCACCTGGTCTAAAACACCTAACTCCCACACCCTAACTCTGCACGTCCCCGACTGCTTCTCCGTCACGTTATCCCTCCACCACCCGACTTTCTCGCTTTTCCGAAACCGTCCGGGTTCCAAATCTATTCTTGTCGATGGCCAACCCCAATGCGGTAAGGTCAAGGTCTACTACGACTTCACACGGGCCGAGTCGACTCCGCCAAAATCGGCCGAGCCGGGTTCGAGGTTCTACCTCGCCCTTGTCCGCGACGGTCGGGTTGAGTTCTTTCTTGGGGACATGGCAGGGGAGTTGACCCGGCGACTCGGGGTGAGTCGACTCGGTGAGTTGGTCACGCCGCCGATGGTGTCTAGGAGGGAGCACGTATTCGGGCGGAGGAGCTACTCGACTCGGGCTGATTTGGCGGGGTCGACTCGGCGGGTGGAGATCGAGTGTGCTGGAGGGGCGATGAAGGTGAAGTTCGACGATGAGACGGTGTTACATGTGAAGAGACTAGCGTGGAAGTTTAGAGGGAATGAGAGGATATTTGTTAATGGAGTTGGGATTGAGTTTTATTGGGATGTTTTTAATTGGGTTAATAATGGCGGGAATTTTGGTAATGGCGGGAATGGTGTGTTTGTGTTTCAGGTGGGAGATGGTGGGGTTTGGCCGGAGATAGTGGGACCGGAGAAAAAGTTGATGAGGAAAAACTCGCCTTCTGCAGTGGCATTGTCTCCTGCGGGGTCGAGCTCGAGTGTATTGCAGTGGGCTGAGGAGAGTAGTGATTGTGGGCGAAGCTCGTCAGGGTCGTCTTCGACAACCGCTAGGTCGAGCGGGAGTTTTGGCGGAAGCGGAGGTGGTTGTAATGACGGTGGATTTTCGTTAGTTTTGTATGCTTGGAGACGAGAGTAATATTTTATTTTATTTTTTTAATTCGTGGAGGAACACGTATTTGTTGAAGTGTTGACAAATCAAGATTTGAAATTAGGCGGTGTTAAAATTTACGAAAATGATAGGAACGGGATACTAGCAAATTAGCAAACCTACAAATTAATTTAGGAACAACTCATATCTTCATATCGTTTATTTGATAGGAGCGCATACCGACACTACACTCTCGAGTCTCGCATTGTGCGCATTGGAGATGAACATTTTTCAGCAAAGTTCAACTCAATTGTCCAATTCCGATCAAAACTGGTAGCTTTGTGTATGAGTGTACCTGTGTATGTATGTATGTTAAAAGTATAGTTTTTGGAAACATGAATGATTTGGGTAAATTTAATAATGTACCATTAACATGGCAAATTCAATAATTTATGGTTTGTCCGTTACAGCTTGATACAACAATCTCGACTGTTTACAGCCAACTGGTTGAAATGAATTCTAATTTGCATTGCATATGTTCAATAATCCCTCGTATTCTGAGCAATTATCCCAATATATCTAAATAGTAATCACAAATCTTAAAAAGTGAGCAATTCCAAAGAATCAGAAAGACTGATGCATAATGAACTTTAGCTCACAGTTATGGGTGTAGCCTTGTAATGTAATTACTAAAACACTAGCCATTCTTTTCCGTAGGAGTGAATTACTAAAACACTAAGCCCTATTCTTTTTCCGATTCGATTGATTCGGATAATTCATTTAGTCAAAATTTCAATCCATTGATTGATTCGATTAAACTCCATTAATTTCATTTCATTTATTTTTACTCATCTTAAATCTAATAGTTATTATTAATTTTGTTATCAATAATACTATTTTTTAATATTATTCTTTATTATTATTATTATTATTATTATATTTAATAATAATGTTATTAATTATTATGAATATTATTATTAAAATGAATAATAATGTTGTTGTTGTTGTTAAAATGAATAATAATGTTATTAATGTTAATAATAATATTATTTATTATTGTTATTGTTATTATTATTATTATTAGTATTGTTGTTGTTGTGGTTGTTATAATTATTGGTATTATTATTAAAATTAATAACATTTATTATTAATATTATTGATGGGAAGTTAAACTTGACCCAATAGCCAATACGGTCATACAAGTCAACACGAATGAAGTTGAATAGAACTAAAATTGGATGAAATTATATTTAAAAAAATGGGACCTACACTAAATTTGTGAAATGAAGACGGCCCATGGTATTTGTAAAGCACAAGGCGTGGTCGTATGGAAACAATTGATTTTAGTAGATAATACAAGGGGCGCAGCGCAGGCGGACGATAAGGATGACTTTGTAAGGCTGCTTAGGATTCTTGGGGCAGTAAAACAAATCAAACACACTTTCTTTCTTCTAATCATTTTCAATAACCACTTTTATTTTTAGTAGTTGGAGTGCAAGAAAATGGCAAGTGCAAAAGCTCATAAACACGCTTTTTCGGCGTTAAAGTCCGCTCTTTATGGCCTTGTGTAGGACCAATTTGCCACCACAAGTTTAATAATTTTTTTTTTTTGGTGCGTACCACAAGTTTAATAATTGCATGCCTCTCCTCTTCCCTAAATATTTGGTTTCCCATCAAACTATTAGTATTCAATCTCTCAGATTCATTATTCGATTCCAGATATTCGTGAGTTAAACTAATCTGAAGTTGAATAACTAAAATTGTATTTAAAAAATGGGACCTACACTAAATTTGTGAAATGAAGACGGCCCATGGTATTTGTAAAGCACAAGGCGTGGTCGTATGGAAACAATTGATTTTAGTAGATAATACAAACGCAGGCGGACGATAAGGATGACTTTGTAAGGCTGCTTAGACTTGGGGCAGTAAAACAAATCAAACACAAATCATTTTCAATAACCACTTTTATTTTTAGTAGTTGGAGTGCAAGAAAATGGCAAGGATCATAAACACGCTTTTTCGGCGTTAAAGTCCGCTCTTTATGGCCTTGTGTAGGAAATTTGCCACCACAAGTTTAATAATTTTTTTTTTTTTGTGATTAGTATTACCCCACCTTGTTTACTTTATAACATAAAACAATCTATTTTCAGTTTGTAAATAATTGGGTAAACAAGACTTTTAGTCTGATGTTATTGTACTGAAACAAACTAAACTGAATTGAACTAAATAAATATACCGTTAACTGAACATAAGATAAAAAGAAACGGATATAATTGAACTAAATCAATACACTAAACTCAACTTATCGAAACCGAAATTATGTTCAAACGATACATTATTACAGCGTAAAATATTTTCTCACCATTGCCCTGCCCTGCCCCCCCGCCTTGACAAGGACGTCCCAATAAAGATTATCCCAAACACCCCTTGACATTCACCCACCCCTTTCAACTGGTCAGAGTGGATACCCAAAGTGGGGAGGGGAGACTGGTCACAGTAGTTGAAGGAACGAGGAAGAGAAATTTGTGGTCAAGAAGGCCCTTTCCCTAATCGAAGTCGATGAAATCAAGGAAAAGACGAGGGTCAAGACTCAAGAAGGCTGGACTATCATATCGTACTAGTCGACGAACGAGGGGGGATTAAATGTAGTAAGCGAGTTGAGATGTGGCCGAGAAGGTGGGAGAGCAGTAGTGGGCTGGGTAATATAGTAAAAATACATACAAGAGTCCATTTTTTGTGTTGCCTAAAACCCAAGGAGAAAGAGAAGGTATAAAATTCAACTACCGCAATATTTTGATAGTTGCCAAATGGATAGAGTACTGGGAGTAAAAATTTTCGGGTGTATTCATTTTTTTTTCTTTTTATAACAGAGTAAAGAAACATCAGAGAAGAAGACCACAACAGTCTGGAAAAAGCCATTAGTTCACAATTAACATTTCAGTTTCAGGAACAGCACCATATCCCCTTTGAACTAACCAAGCTAATTAAAGTATTGAACTATGGTGCAATTAAGACATAAAACCGAACTAGAATGTTGGAATAACATATGAAAACAGCTTCTAGCAACAATCTGAGAGGGAGAAGTCAATGAACTCTCCAACACTAATCACCAAAAGAAATTCCCTGAAGGCAAAATCAGACGCCTAAAAGATCAACAGATGAACTTGGGTGAGGAATTCCTTACAGTCGATTAATCACCGCCTCCACTTCAGATGGAGAGTACAGGTGGTAGGTTGGAGAAACCCTTGCAATATCGACATTGTTTGGAGTGACCTACAAAAAATACCGAGATTCAATTACAACCGCAAGTAACTTGTCAAAATCTAAAAGAGATATCAGAAAGCACGAAAAATGGCTACCTTTTCCTCCATAACCTGCTTCAGAATGGAAAGAGCTATTGTCTCAGCTTCTTGAAAAGTCAAATCCTGAGGATGAAAGCAAAAGGAAGTCGGAAGTTATTGAATGAAAGCAATATGAAGTCCCAGACACTACCATAAGAAGAGAAATCCCAGATGTACTATATCAATTAACACAGAAAAAAAACATAGATCCTCCACTCCTCCTGCATACTCTGCTCTAGTAGGGTAGTGCATTCGTATGTTCGTTTACTTATTATATGGGTAAACTGGTTTATGGGATATCATACCTAAATTTGCTACTACGGAAGCTAATCAAAGAAATCATGGTGAAGAGATGTTTAAAACTTCTTTATATGGGTCTTCTATCTGTGATATGACATACTACCCGCCTACCAGTATTGCTGTAGGCCTCCTTATGTATTAAGCGATGTTATTACGACTCGGCTACAAGTGTCACACACAACACACGATCGTTTTATAAAAAAGCTTCATGTTTTTGGTCTAAAAATGAGGTGTTGAGACGTTGTGTCGTGTCGTATTGCGGTATGGCTGTATGGGACATGAGATAGACCAACAAAGTGAAGTGTTTTAAGTAACATAAATCTCAAGCAAGCACAATCGATGTCTTGTCAATTTAACATATAAAATCACTTGGGCTAAGGCTTGATGAATTATGATAGTAGAAAAGTGTCTAATGGCTCCTCCTTATTAGCCATGCATTAGTACTATTAAGAGTTCCTTTGCAGAGAACAGACCACGTGCATCTGCTTAAGCAAATCATAGATGATGATAGCGGAAGATTATCGGCAGATGATAGGTTTATGGGATCTTAAATACGTTTGCTCTTTTTAAACTTACAGATTGTTCTTACATTTTTCTCCTATTGCCATTATTTTCTTTAGGATCCAACAGTCTTCAACTTTTCTAACCAAAAGATTATCTGATGATGCACTTTCCTACTATTTATATGAAGTGTGTGAACAAGACAACATAGTTTATGGTAGAGTGTAGCAGCTATCAGACTTCCTATAGGATTGACAATTGGAGACTTTCTTTCACCTCGGCAATAGCTGGTCAGTTTGACAATGCTTTTGTTGCTTTACTATGGTATACTCCATTTAGTTCTTTAAAACTGGAGCATTTGATTCTGATGCAATATTTTACAAATGCAGATGTCAAATGGAGCTAATTCAAATTTGAAGGTGGGTCATACTCACACGTGCAAAATTTGAATCCAATTTTGAAGGGTGCAAAAACAATTGTTGGGTTCAACTAAAACATACTAATTAGATCCCCTATGAAGACTTTTGGGTTCAACTACTCTGTATTAGATTGTCATTTTATCATCTAAAACATGGAAGTGTAAACTTAAAGCTACCCCTGCGAATTATAAAGTGACCAATGGAATTACTGAGGTTAATGAAGAAGTGGGCAGGTGAATGACATACATTTCTGTATTGTTCCTGCAAGGAGCTGTCTGCACCTTCGGAACCCGAACCAATCGCCTTTGCGCTACATTGCCAGAATGTACCAGATGGGTCGGTGTAATACCTGTAGAGAATACAAATTACAAAATTATTGATATTTCTCCTATTTTAGATGGAAAAGCATCAAATAGAAGAGGCATTAAACTCACAAGCTTGGTCCATTCTCATCATGACCTGCAATGAGGAGCGACACACCGAAAGGGCGAGACTGCATCAATAAAAGAGAAATCGTGTTAGAGGCTAGTTCGATGTTAGGTAGTCCAAACACTCCAGCTATTTGAAGGAGTATCTATGTATCTTGCTCATAGATGATTTTTGTGTGTGTCAGTGTGTGTGCTGGCCTTGTAGGCGATAGCTGGAGTCATGGTATGAAAATGCTATATAGTCATATGGGGATGTCGGAATGTAACCTAACAGGTGGCAGGGCCTACGCGACTAGAATTTCCAAAAGTTTTCCAAGCGCATTATATCTTCCCTTCTTAAGAAATGAAATTTGAGTTGATATTTTACATGTTACTAAACTATATTCCAGTGAGTTGTGACCTCTTCTTTCATAAATACATACACCGAATTTATAAAACATAAGTTTTCCTACATTTTTTTCCAGGAATGAACGGACAGTTAGTGGAAATACCGCTAAAATAAAAATTCGAACTTTTGATATATTGGTAAATGCACCAAAATATCATAAATTGACTTGTTTCTACAGAGAGGAAAATGACGGAAAAAACATAAGGGCTGTCTAGTATTATATCATGTCTTTTGTAGTTGATATCCTTCTGAATGGATATTAATGGATGGAAACCACCAACCACCCCTCCTTCCAGGCCCCAACTTTATTTTTTATTTTCTCTCAGTCGTAAAAGTCAAAGAATCAAACACTTCACTGCTTGTTTAGTACGTAGATGAGTCCCTACCCCTCAACAACCAACTTTGGTTACGTAGAGACTTATAGATGATAAGAGAAACCTATTCCGCTAATACACCATATAAACAAAATCTTATAGAAATGCACACACAAAGTGGGTAAACTATTAACTTACCATGGACTCTTCATCACCTTCCCCAAAGCGCAGTGCTAGATCACACAGAGCTTGGGTAGTCGACTCAACTGTCATCGGTTCCCCATATGAAAATCTATGATTCTGTTTCACGAGAAAGTAAAATCTAAGTCATCCCTTTACTTAATAGTAGTGACAAGGACAAGTTGACATTGTAACATAGTATCAGGTTGTCAGGGGCTCAGGGTACCTGGGTCTCCACCCTAGCATGCTCCACAAGGGTCCGAGCATCAGCAATCAATCCACTCATGGCACATCCTATATGCTCATCAATTTCCATGATTTTTTCAACACTGCTAGGTTCCTGAAAGAAATTGATGCTTTATTACTTTCTTCTAATGATACTGTATCACAGGGACTAATTTCAATATCTAACATGTGAAATTGGTATCCCTGCCTCACCACTTGGCAGCCACTGAATAAAGGCTTTTATTGAATGACACTTGAATGAACAACCGTAAATCAAGAAAAGAGAATTGACTTCTACACTAAAAAACTAATGTGTAAATCTACAGAACAAATTGATTTTAAAGTTTCAAAATTGAAACTCCTCTTGAATTCTAAGAGTTCCTTCATCAAAAAGGGATTTATGATCTATCAAACATATCTTTGAGTTCAATCTTATGCAACCACGCCATGTACGGCGTACTATGCTGCGTGTTGGACATGGCACTACAATAACGACACTTCGGTTTAGGCCCAAAACATGCAACTTTGCCTTTGATGACACTTGGAGCTGAGTATAAGTAACATAGTTTGAGTAGAGGACATTAAGTTACATTATCATGAACACATCCAAAATGACTTAGCTGCGAATTTTTCACCAAGCCTGACTATCTTAGTAACACAAATGTCAAGTATAAGTGTTGTTTGTTTCCTACTACCAGACCGCTCTCCCCCATTCCCAGCCACATTTTCATCCCGTCCTTCCCCTTCTCCCAACAAAAAAATCAAATAGCCATCAACCAGTGGCATCATCAGCTACTGTTTTCATCCCGCTTCAAGTTTATATGGATGTAAGAGTTGGGAAATACATTAATGCGCCAAATAAGAACATACACAAAACACCATTTCGTCCATCCTAAAAATCGGCGTCATGCTGTCCATTGTAACATTGAAGACAAACGGCAAGAAACTAGTGCATACTAAAATAGTTAAGAGAAAATCATCTAGTTTGAGTATTAACTTTCTAACCAATGCAACAGGTAAAGAAGCTATTCCTTTGCGCAGGCCATCAACCCCTATTGCGAATAACATTAAGAGAGGAAAGAACTTTATACCAGCAAGGGAGAGGTGATGCGTTTTTCCACAGCAAGGACAACTCCTTCCTTAGTCTTTAACCCAATTGCAGTTGAACCCAGCTGTAGGTGAACAAAAATGAGTATACCGTAAGCAAACAAATCTACTGGCTGACCGCTCATTATTCGACAGTTGCAGATACAATGCAAGAAAACACGTCTAACTAATGAAAGCTGTAAATTATTAAATATTACCTTGATGGCCTCAATTGCATATTCAACCTGGAACAAGCGGCCTTCAGGTGAGAAAGTATTGACTCCTCTGTCATACTCGGTCCTTTATTTGAAACATGATACATATGACCCAACGCAAAATTATTCAAGTGATAATTACTATATCTCAAAAAATCAAACCAAAAGAAAGCGTAACTTTACCTTGTGAGAAACATCTTGATCACCGCAGAAAATCAAATATCTGAAAAAGAGAGTTATTGGAGTCCTAAATATCTCTTTGAAAGCCATAGAGCCATTTGAAGATTCTTATAATATATTCACATATAGAACTTCAGCAATCAATCTTACTAATGAAACATAATTTCATGTGATAGTTCAGACAACAAGTAAAGGAAAGACGCAAGTAAGAGGAGTCCTATTACACGCTGAGATGCATCCACCTTATTAAAATTCTGTAGCTAAAAGCTTCACTTAAGAGCTGCACAAGAAGTGGGTTTTCTATGTTCGAATCTCTAAAAAACATTGCTACCACATAACCAACACACAAGTGCAAACCAAATTTAGAATTGCATCACCAAACTAATCACCCTAGTAAAACAAAACTACGTGTAATACATGCTTGAAATTAGGTAACAATAGAATCAACTTTGCCATAAGTCCTAGTGCCATACACTGATCAATCTAAATATTGAGTAGCCTTAATGTTCAAGTTGCAATCACAAAGATTTTTGCTATCAAGTGGCCCAAAAATACATCTATGCCCACATCCCAAACAAAACCTTGTCTGACTTGCATAATCGGTCACCTTTAGGTGTGTTTGGATACCATTTTAGGAGGGAAATGGAGGGGAGGGGGAGAGAGGGGAGGGAAAGGTAGGGGAAGGGAGGGGAGGGAAAAGGAATTATGGTTGTTTGGATAAGAAAAATGATGAGAGGGAGATGGAAGGGGAGGAAGGAGGGAGATGGTAGAATGGATGGAGGATGTTGATGCAATGTGACTATGTGAGTCAAAAGAAAATTTTCCTTCCAAATCTTGCCAATGATGGAAAGATTTTTGTTTGGTCTAAAGGAGGGAAATTAAATCCTCTCATTTCCCTCCCCTTCTATTTCCCTCCTTCCATATATTGTAACCAAACAAAGGAAATTGAACCCCTTCATTTCCCACCCCTCTCTTTCCCTCCAATTCTCTCAATCCAAACACACCCTTAATGTCGCCTAATCATAGCCAACACTACCTACACTTTACACATTATATAATGTGGTCTCGGTGTCTTGTTACAATGATGAAGTAAGGCTGGTATGGATTGGGGGAAATGGAGGGAAAGAGAGACTGAGGGAGGGATCGCCTAATCAAAATACATCCAAGGTACCTTTAAACCCATACTCCATACTCCATTCACCATCGCCTTCCTTCCATCCCTTTTCCTTTGTTTCCCCTTCGCATTTGTATCCAAACAACGTGTTAGTAAGCTAAAGCATTCACTTACCGCGTCAGCCGGCTCTCCTAATTGAACTGATAGAAAACCTAAACCTAAAAGTAAGGCAAGTAGTGCAGCAGGTATTCTAAAGCACAAATCTTGCTCCTAATTCACTAATACTAACTGCTTTAGTAGCTTGTAATTTAAAATCCATCCATTAAGTCGCTAATCCAAAATATAATTACTATGAGACCGTCTCATACGAGAGTTTAGGCATGCGATTATAAGATTTCCGGAATGTAAGAGAGAAATGATAATTACAGAAACAGAATTGATAAGGTGTTCAATGCGATCCAATCAAATCAAATCAAACAAGTATTTGGACAGAGTTGGGAAATTGAACAAGTAAAGAATAAAAAGGAAAAAAGGAAAGAAAAGAGATCGCACCGGAGGAGAGAGACAAAGAGACGACGGAGAAAATGTGGCACTAAACTTACTCAGCTTGTGTTTTTCTTAAAGCTTAAAGTTCTAAGGAACAATAAAAAGGAAGAATGTCTTGCGCAGAAAGAAATACTCCCCGCACTGCTTGACTGCTAGTCTCCACTCTCCGTCGTAGTAACGACTCTCGTCTCTTAAATAAGGGGTCAATTTCAGACTCTTACAAATAAAATATCAAATGCACTATCCGTTTTAAACTTAAAACGAGTCAAGTATGTACCTTTCTTGTATACACAAGTGATATAATATTTGACTCATCTTAAGTTTAAGACGGATAGTGCATAAGGATAAGGGGATACTCCTAATCACACAAAGAAAAAAAAAATGGTACTAGCCTCCAGTGTTATAGTTTGACCATATTGTCGATATTTGTATGCAATTGGTCTCCCTTGTGACGGGTTACCATTTGTGACGGATATTTTGTGAGATAAAATGGTAACAAAATGGGTTAGTGGAGAAAGGGGACCACATAAATAGTGTTGCAGAGAGAGAAAAAGTGGGTACTTTGTGAGGTAAAATGGTATCCGTCTTCAGCTTGTGACGGATATGGCATGTCTTCAATGAGAATTTGTGATTTGTATGAGACGGAGTATTTTTTTTTTGAATTAAAATTTATTTTAATGAAATATATTTCATGATAAACTTAAATATTTTAGTATTAGATTATCAGTATTTATAATTTTTAACTTATTTATTTATTACGGAGTATCAAGGTTTAAAAGCTTTGGAACTAAAATGTAAATAAGAAAGATTTTCAAGAAATTGAAGAAGAAATCATTTTCTTTTGGGATGAAAGTTGTTGAACTTAAATTGGAGTGAGTTTAGTTAAATTAAATGGGGCTTAACTGAACTAAAGTGTGTTGAGAGATGAACTAAGTTAAATGTAGCTGAACTTAAGCTTAAATGCATGTCTAATCATCCCCAGTATTATGAGACTGTCAATATTGCTTAATAAAATTTGTGTGTTCTTCATGTAAGTTTGTTCTACGTTTATGACCCTCAAGAATCTTTCAAAATTTGTGATTGTGCAACCCGCGCTTCGGAGCAACTACCCATATACCTCCATTTCTTTTTATCACTCTTATTGCAAACGAACACTCAAACCGTTTAGTTTTTTTTTATTTCCTTTGCAGTTTTTCAGGATCCTTTGTCCTACTTTTGTACGGTTCATGCCGTTCACATTTGACGATATTATTCAGAGGACTCTATCTTAAATAGATATTCAAATATAAAATTATCACTATAATCTCGTCGTCTTCCAGAGGTTCTACAATATTTTCCTTAAATAAATCGATTACCGAAACTAAGTAATTATTTTAAAAAAATAAAGATAAAAAGTGACTCATTCGTGTGAAATACACAAACAAACCTAGTCTAAAACGTGTGACATACACGATAGGTCTAGGCTCATTCGTGTAAATCACATGAACAGGGTTGGGTCTATTTTGTGGATTACACGTCGGAGCTTGGGCTCATTCGTGTAATTCACACAAATAGTCTTGGGCTTTCTTGTGTGATTTACACGATTGAGCCAGGGCTCATTCGTGTATTTCACACGAATTTGCTTGGGTTTCTCGTGAATTTGACCTGAATATGTATTTTCTGTCAATTAAATCGCGCATCGTCGTAAAAAAAAGGCTTGTAAAATTAATGAAAATCGAAATACGTCTTCGTTTCCCATCAAATTACCCAAATCATAAAAATAAGGGAGTAAAGGGTACAAATTAACACTCTCAAAGACAGTCTTGCAACACTTTGCAAACCCAAAGAAAGAAAATGAGTCACATTGGATGAGAGAAAAAAAACGCTAAAGATATGCAAGAACAGAGACGGACAAAGGAAAGTTAGCATATCTCCATTCTTAATATGATGCACCTAATAAAAAAATTTACAACCTTTTGCTAATTATCAATACAAGAGGTTTGAAGATTCAAATTGCATTTCGAACAACACTGAACCAAAAAAAACAAATACTCCAAAACAATTTCTCATTGAGTTTTGCTAAAATCAATTCATGAAATTAAACCTCATGAAGCTTTTTTGTACAAATTCTTGTTTATTTTAAACCTTGAAACTAAAGCTATATTGATTGTAAATAACTCTCGGTGTTAAAAATGAAAAGTAATAACAATTAAATCTTAAAAAAGTTAAAAAAATAAAAGAAGAGAAAAGACTGAAGATATATTTTCTAAGAGAGGAGGAAAAGAAGGCTGGGAAATGAAGAGAATCGAGAGATTCATCTTACTTTTTAGGATTTTTAGGACTTTTAGGTGTGTTTGGATAGTAAAAGTGGAGGGAAAGGGAGGAGAGGGAAAAAAAAAAGACAAAGGGGGGGTAAGGGAAGGGGAGGACAAATGGGATGTGGGTGTTTGGATATAACTTCCTTCTAAATTTTGCCTCTTATGAAGAGATTTTAATTTGCGGGGAAAATGGATACCTCCAAATCTCTCCCCCTCCACCCTTATTTACTATTCAAACACCGGATTTTAAATCCTCTACTCTCCCTCCCTTTCTTTAATATTCTTATCTAAAAAACCGCGCATTCGCGCGAGATCTATACTAGTTGACTATTAAATATTTCGGTTTTTCTAACGTGGGCACATATTAAGAGTCTAAGTAAATAAACAATTAGAGGAATATTTCACTTATAATATATATAGAAAAAAAATGAATTGATTTAGATAAAAAATGTGGTTGATGACGCTCGAACCCATAACCTCTTGGTGCACAATACACTTGCTATTACCATTGTGACACATCCATCTATTTGCTAAATATGTATCTTTTTTGTTATTAATATGTTAAAATCCGAGTTAAAATAATATTTACTTATAATAATTATTAAATATATACTTCTAACTTATATTTAATCTAATGTATTTACTGAGTTAGTTAAGTATACTTGAAAAAAAATTGACAAAATATTTTATTTTCTTATGGTAATTATCATCCGTACCTTTAGTTTACATTTAACTAGGTTTGGTGCCCCACCCCTCACCGGGCTACCTCTGTTTACCATTTAAATTTTATTTTTTTTATGAAATATAATTGCGTTAGTATTTTTTAACACATACATTTACGATTTATAATATATTGTTCTATGATATATCTTGAAATTATGATGAGATTAAAATTTGTCAACAAATTATATGAGACACATTCACTTATTCTCCCGTCGTTGATATTATTACTTCCACGACATACCGTTGTTAATATTATTACGTTCACTAATCATTCGGTTACTGTTGTTTCTTTGACTATTCCCGCTATTTTTATAGTTAAATTCACTATTCTCGTTAATTTTATCAAACTTATATATTTAAATAAATAAAATATTTTCCTTAAACTGAACTGTTAGCTAACTTTCTCCGTTGTTTATACTGTTACTTTTATAACATTTGTTGTCACTACTGTTACTTTCACTACTCTCGCCATATTTTTTTTTTCACCACTCCCACATTTAATACTGTTAATTTCACTACTCTGGTTGTTATTATTGTTATCTTTACCACTCAAATGGGTGATTACTATCATATTTACTACATCAAATGTTGCTATAATTATTTTCACTATTAATAGAGTTACTTTTGCTACTTACAGTGTTGTGAAATAAAGACAAGAGATAATTATATAGAGAAGGTAGAAAGAATATGAGAGAGACAAAACTGTATATTATTCCATTATGAGGGGGTATATATACATATACGATGAAGGTAGAGTTTCCATAAGATAATACATACTAGAATATTCTAAGATATGAACATCCATATAATATTATACTATAATATTTCATAACACTCTCTCTTTCGATGTCTATAATATTTCATAACACTCCCCCTTGAATGTCTATCACTGAAGAAGATGTCTCGTTAAAAACCTTCCTAGAAAAACTCCGTGGGAAAAACACTAGTGAAGGAAAAGAGTACACTAATCTTCAAACTCGCATAACAACAAGCTGCCTCGTTAAAACCTTTCCATAGAAAACCCAATGAGACAAAACCATGGATAAGGAAAAAGAGTACAGCGCGTGTCAACTCCCCCTGATGATTACATAACTTGATAAATCTTGAAATGATGCTTGCTTTGACGGAACTTCTCGATCGTTGAAGTGGTATCCATTATAGTTGATAAACTTGAATCTTCAATCAATATAAATCCTTGACAGTTTCAGTATCATACCTGGATATGATCATTTCATAATAACTCTTGGATCTTCATTCTAAATAATACCTCCATAATTATGATAGTGTTTCTCCTTAATAGA
Source organism: Silene latifolia (assembly GCF_048544455.1). NCBI lineage: Eukaryota > Viridiplantae > Streptophyta > Magnoliopsida > Caryophyllales > Caryophyllaceae > Silene > Silene latifolia. The sequence goes on along the minus strand of NC_133530.1, from coordinate 66,557,863 downwards.
TGATATAATATTATATAATCCTGAACAAATTGTCATCTCATCAACCATGTGACAAGACTATAGCGTAATAATGTGAACCCGTTGGGATAAAAAAAACCTAGTCGAAGGGAAAAAAAAGTGTAGCAATCATTCCTTAATTCCTTGTCTTAAGTAGATTCAATCCGATAATTATCGAATAATCATCCAATACCTTTGAGTGATTCTCTTTGCTAAATCACATATGTATGGATTGACATTCTCATTGTAGGCTTTGACTACATTTTTTCCAATCGTTATGGTACTTCTGGACCATAAACTAATTTCACGTGTTTAGCATGAAGCTCATTTAAATCATTATTCTCATATGCTCAAACTTCAGGTTGAGATAATAATAACTTCATTCAAGTAACTCTACAGGAGTTTGAATTTTCCATTTTGGAAATAATCACGATAACTTTTCAATCGTGTCGTAGAGGTTCATATATAATCATGAATTCCCAAAACTCAATTGATCAAACATCATCATTTGATGATCATTTATAAGAGGCTGTAAAATATATTTCTCCTTTTAAACATTTATCAAACTATAACAATATAATTATTTATGTGCATGAATATGATATGTAACTAATTCTAAACAACAATAAAACAATGCAATAATGTATAATGTATATATAATAACACTAAGATGCAAATGATAAACTTATTATGCACATGATGATGACTCAAAATGCAAACTGTATAGTTTCTTTTCCAATAATCATAATCTGAATTGACTTCAGGTCAATGAATGGACTTCGAGTCCATGAGCTCATTCATAACCATAGATTATATGTCGATAATCAAAATGGACTTAAATATAAGATCCCCATTTTCTAGTCCATTAAACTCCGCGCGTAAATGCATATCGGTTCCTTAACCATATCGATATAATTTCAACATCTCATGAAATTGTCATTACTGAATCGGTGTATCTGAATATATTTGGTACCATTCCTTTTCTATATAGGCCATCTATTATCATTCACATATTTATGTCACTTTCGGGACATCCAAATTTCTTTACTCCATACGAGTACCAAGTGCCCAAACTTGCCATTTTCTTATTACTTGAAATATGTGAACCGATATGACTCTCGCACTATATTTCACGTGTGCTTTATTGTTCAATTTGGCAAGAATATAATTTTTCATTACATATATTTTCTATGACTAATGTATAGCTCGCTATATCACATATATGGCTAAACTGTCTATAATTAAATCATAGATTTTAATGTAACATATGACATTTTAATAAGGTGATAAAAGTGTTATCATAATATATCTTCATAACCAAATGAATACCATCATTTCTAATTTCATGAATCTCTACTTGATGTATTTCATATTGAAAACAAACCACTGAACTTTAGGTTCGGTTGAGGATAATTTACTTGTTTGTTTTTACCAGCTTTTCCTTATCATTCCCCTCCTAATGGTAAAAACCATAACCACCTTAGACCTTAATTTCTCATATCACCGATAAGAATTTATATGGGCAATTTTGTACATTAACAAAATCTTTTGGGGAGTAACTTACAATGCAGTTGGATTTTAAGTGTGCTGAATCACAATGCGCTTTTCGGAGACTAATGATTTCATATAATAATCAAATTGTGATTTTCACAAAATAACTACTCAGAAAATAATTATGTGGCAACAAGCCTCTTAATATAGTGGCAATCCGTACATGAACATTTAAGTTCTTTATTACACTCCGAATAGTTGTTAGATATCCAATATCAAATACACTTAGGCCCTGTTCTTTTGGACCAAATTGTCTCAAACTCAAATCGAATCAACTTAATGGAGTGAATCAATCAATCAATCGAATCGAATCAACTAAACTAAACTGAATCGATCTAATTGAATCAATCGAATCAAATAATAATAAAAAGATTATATTAATAATATTAATAATAATACTAATAATAAATATTATAATAAAAATAATACCAATAATAATAATAATAAATATTATTATAATATTATTCAATTAATAATAATAATAATATATTAATATAATCTAATAATATATAATCTAATAATATATATAAAAAATAAAATAGTAATATAATAATAAATATAGTAACAATAATAATAATATATTAGTAATATAAATGATAACATTAATAATAATAATAATATAATATATTAATAATAATAACTAATAAATAAATAATAATAATAATAATAATAATATAATAATAATAAATATGTGATTAATAATGTTAATAATAATGAGTATATTAATAAAATAATAACTTATTAATCTAATAATAATAATAATAATAATAATAATAATAATAAATATGTTATGAATAATATTAATAATAATGAATATATTAATAAAATAATAAATATAATATAATAATAATAATGACGATAATAATAGTAATAATAAATATATTAAATATAAATATAATAATATAAACAATACGAATTAATTATTAATAAATATAATAGTAATATAATAAATATAAGGGTAAATTGATAACTTATACCTGATATAACACCAGTTTTCAAAACTTATACCTAAGATAACTTTTTTTAAAAACTTATACCTCAAATCCTATTTTTTTCCAAACTCGATACCAAATCTAAGAAAAATACTGTTTTACCCTTACAAATTAGTCCACCAACCCTTTTATCCATCATCTTGACCCATTAACCCCATATCCACCATTACCATCACTAGGAAACCCCTCTTTACCCACAAACGCCACCACTAGTCCAGTTATTGGCGTGCAATTGATGCCCTTGTGCCGGCAATCTCCTCCCGCCGACGATGTCTAGTATAGTGCTAAAATCGTTGTGAGCCTGTAACCACTCCTTTATAATCAGAAGTTGATTATTGCTAAAAATCAATAACATACGCTTATTGAGAATGTGACTCATGAATTGATGTATATTTGTGGGTTACCACTTATTTTGTGAAGGTTAAAGTAGATGCTTGTCCGCATTAGTTCAATTTGAATAATATCCAAAAGTTTTCAAATTTCTTTAGTGAGGTGTGAGATGATACAGAAGAAGGTGTGGCCCGCGGGGTGTTTTTCGTTGGGGTTGGCAACAACGACAGTGGAGAGGTGGTGGTAAGTCTGGTAACGACTGTGGTGGTTAACTTATTTTGATAACAAAGAAAAAAAATGAAGGTTTGATTGAATAGGTCAACTGGGCAACAGTTTAATTCGTGGAGATGTGGGTGTTTGGCAAGTTGGGGGTGGAGATGAAAAGAGGTTGCCGGCAGTGACGCGCTGTCATTGGCATTGATGGTGGTGCCGGTTGGGGAGAAGGTGTCGCGGTGTAGGTCATGATGGGTGTGGGTGTTAATGGGTCAAGGTGGTGGGAAAATGGTAAGTTGACTAATTAGTAAGGGTAAATTAGTCTTTTCAAGTAGTTTTTAAAGAGTTGGTATCAAGTTTAGAAGAAAATATGATTTTAGGTATAAGTTTTTAAAAAAAATTATCTTAGGTATAAGTTTTGAAAACTGATGTTATACTAGGTATAAGTTATCAATTTACCCTAAATATAAAAATAATAATAATAATAATAATAATAATAATAATAATAATAATAATAATAATAATAATAATAATAATAATAATAATAGACTTAGCTTTACTAGACTTAGCTTTACTATTGCTAAGGGTGTGGGAGCCCAGATTGTCTCTCGGCTCCCCACCAATTTTATGTAAACTTTTATTCTTATTTTAATGATAGCTGCGCGCATAATTATATATAAAAAAAAAAAAATAATAATAATAATAATAATAATAACAATAGTAAATACATTAATATAAAAATAATAATAATAATAATGATATCAATAAGAATAATAATAGTAATGTTGAAATGAAATGAATCAATCGAATCGAATCGATCTGAACTAAATCGAATGGAGTGAATCAATCGAATCGAATCGAATGGAGCTGAATCGAATCGAATCAACTTATTAAAACTGAAATTAAGTCCAAAAGAACAGGGCCTTAGTCGTCGTGTAATGTCTTGCCTTTAATAAATTTACATGAGAGAGTTTCAACAATTATATTTTCCTTAGGATAAATTTCAGGTTTATCAAAACGGGTATAATAAGAACCCGGATTGCCTTTGTTGTGACATCTCAACCATTTCATGTCAACTTTCTTAGTTACCCAGAATAACGACAATCTTTCAAAAGAATAGAATGTGTCTCAATCCTTATCACATTCAGTTGACTATATTTCTCATGGTAATCTTCTGGTTATCAATATATGTATCATATACATTCAAATTAAGATTTCTCTATCCGCCTGATAAATGATGTGACATAGGACACAACAAGTGTCTCACATATATAGGCAAGACTCATTAATATTCCAATAGAAAACATGATTGTATTATTCTTGAAGTATTTTTCATATATACTCATAAATAAACTCTCTTGCGTGGAATTAAAATTTCTAATTGTAAACAAAATACACCGTAATATTAATTACTTGACACCCAATATAATATTAATGTACAATGCGATTAATCATTATTAAAAGAAATAATTTGTCCAGAATTAGCCATATAACATTTGATAACATTAAAATAATACCGATTTAGTTAACTTCGTAGGTTTATTACTAAAACATTAACAAGATCATAATACATAGTAAAATCATTGAAAACACGGTAATTCTATCATATCTAGGGTGGTGACGAATTACAATTTTAAACCAACACCTATATAATAAAATATAACATTGCACTAATTACACGTACATAACAACTTTGTTTATGAGAGTTGCCTAACATGTTTGCCTTTTACTTATGTAATACGCATCATTTAAGACATAAATATGCCCTTGGTGAGAGTTACATGCAATTGACATACTATTTACACGTGAATAAATTGTGAAGACAGTATACTTACATTCATTATTTCTATAAAAATAGAACACAGGTGTACACGTACATCGTACAAATTCTTTATAGAAAAAAGTACTGCATGAACGATAATAAATGATTTGATGGCAGTGAATTTGCATAAACTCATGCGAAGCATATAATAATATAACAAAGCATGCACCACAAAATAATTGAATAATTAATAGACGTGATTTGCCGTAATGAAAATAATAATAATAAATCTCATCTCGTGAATCATTCAATTTTTTTTCATATCAAACTTTGAGCATATATGAATTTCACGTGACTTTTCATGAGATATACTTTTATGAGATACTTTCATGTCTTTCAATGAATTTGGCTCAATTAAGACCACATCCCTAAGCTTAATTAAGGCTTCTTTACTTGGCTTGCTAAATGACATATTATTAGGCTCAATTTAGGCCGCAACATTAGGCTTATCATAATGCCATGTTCCCGATCTCTGTTACCGATAGGGTTTTTATGAGGTGTCACATTCAGAGGTTGTTTGGTTACCCACTAAACAATGCAGGATCTTAATTAAATTCATGTGAATTGCAAAATGGATATGTTGTTTGGTTACCCCAATTCACATGAATTGGAAGTTCCCATGAATTCCAATTTCTCCACAATGGAGGAAGTTGCTTACCTAGGCCCCCCTAGGTAAGTTAGAATGCCTACATGAAATGCACTTCCTTCATGGTAACCAAACAATTTTTTGCAATTCACATGAATTCCAAATTCACGTGTTTTATGACTTCCTAGGCAATACAAATTCCTATATGCAACCAAACGACCCCTCACTTTCAAGAATGGTTCAAAATTCAGATTCATGATATTGTTCAACTTCAGGTGAACAAGAATCAATTCACAAATAAATTCGCCATTCATAAAGACCCCTTTAAACTCAATTGCGGTTCATAAAATCACCTCGGTGGACTTCTGGCCACTTATATTTACATATGGACTCTTTACCGCTTACACTTACATATGAATATATTGTACTGATGAGACGGTGTTAAAATTATTGTACACCTTCAAAACTTTGAATTTTAGGCCAAAGTTATAATATGGACATATCTCCTCATCTCTGTAAAATAATTCTTTTGGAGGTTCAGGCCCAAAATTATATGATAGGTCCCCTTTAAAATGCTTGTTCACCAAATATATGGAACTTTTCAATAATCAATAGTATAATCTATAAGATTGATGTAATAATAATTATATACACTATTATAAAATACTTCCGAATGAGCTATATGATCAAAATATATTAATTCCCTTAATACACAATCTCAAACTCACTCAGTTATGTTTACCAACATCGTCGTTAACAATGAAACATGTAAGTTGTAACAATGTGAAAATTGCATGTGTTAGGACCTTGTACAATGTGAAAATTGTATGTGTCAGACTGTCAGGACAATGTAATAAATAAGTGTATCAATTTATATTTTTTTTCTTTTACATAGCTAATAGGTTAGTAAACATACCTGCGTAAACATACCTATGCAATAGGGAATGGTATTGAAAAATAAAATTAGGGTTAGAGACTCGTGCTGATAGCGTGTTGTGAAATAAAGACAAGTGATAATTATGGAGAGAAGGTAGAAAGAATATGAGAAAGACAAAACTGTATATTAGTCCATTATGAAGGAGGTATATATACATATACGATGAAGGTAGAGTGTCCATAAGATAATACACTCTAGAATATTCTACGATATGGACATCCATATAATATTATACTATAATATTTCATAACATACACAATTTTATTAGGCTTATATATTTAAATTAGAGGTGGGCAAATGCGGACTTAAGTCGGACATGAGCCGGGTTAGCATGATTTTTTGCCCAGACATGTGTAAGTTACTTGATTAAATTCCATTTTAATTAGTTGTTGGAGTGTTGGTTATGGAAGATTAGAGGATTTGACTTGTTATAGTCTTATTTGTTGTTGATAATTGACTTTTGACCATTGACCATTGGTGAGAGCCAATTAGGTTGGGAGTGAGACCACCTCATCTAGACTAGTTGTCGACCTAGGTTGAACCCGAGAGGGAGAACCGAGGGTGCCTTCAATCTTGAGTTTGAAATTGACCCTCGAGAGAGGGAGATGGATGACTTGGAAACCAACGCGGTTTTAATAAGCTTGACCAATACTCGGGTATTTGGGTATTGAATTGGGGAGTCCGACTTACGAGACCAAGAGGGAGGTGAGTTGGGATAACTAGTGTCCTATTATGAGCCCGAGAGGGAGTTAGTAGGCGAATTAGAGGCGTTTCCCCTTAACACATCTCCTGACAACTAATTGACGGATTTATGATAGTAAATGAACAAGTTGGTGGAGAAAATCAGATCCTATAACTTTCTTTATTGCTTAGACCATTATTATTTTATTACTTACTTTCATACTTTAGTTGTCTTAGTTAGTTATTAATTTAGTTAATTAGTTTAATATCAACCAATTTCATGATTCACGTAGCTAACTTATAATTTAAGACAATACTAGTACTCGACCTTGATCTCCTTGTGGTTCGACTTCGACTACCCTTAATAGTTGAGAATTTGTTAGTGATGGGGCATATTCTGCACCCGCTGACCAGTCAACATATTGAGCAAGGTCAAAGATATCCACAGCAAGTCAACGGCTTAGACAGCCTAACCGACGAGGCCTGTCGGTGTGGACAGCGGGCCGCCCACGGGGGCGCTTGGTGAAGGTCGAAAAACAAGCGTTTGCATTTTGTAAGGAGTCGCCACCAATTTTTATGGGAAATTGGAACCGTTCGAATACTCGTGCCATGTCAAGACACAAAGTAGTGACATGAACACTAAGCAATCGTTACCCTTAGCATTCTATGTCTAGAATGACTCTCGTGGATGCCAATGAACACGGGTGCTCACGGAGATCTGGAGTAAGGGGTGAGGGTACGTATTAGGAAGCTCTTTTGATCGAACACCTAATCCCGCCCGCCTCGATAGCGGCCTCTACTAATGATTAGGGAAGTTGTCTATACTCGATGTATCGTCGGCTATATGCATGCAATGCAACATCCAAGTTTTAATCCTAGCATGTGAGAATTAATACTAAGTCGGTTGACACGTAATTAGCAAACAATTGGGGTCGAAGTAGGATTTAATGTTGATTTTCATGTGGAAACATACAAACAATGCGATAAAAGAAATACAATGAATATAAATTACAATAATGAAAATTACATTAATTACATTGGGATAGGCGATTTATGTCGAAAATACCTTTAAAACGGATAATTTGAGAAAACGAATAAAAGAATAAAAAGAAATAAATTAACGAACAGGAATTAGCGATATTACGGATACTAGTTAGTTAATATGTAAACTAATTAAACTAGGTCAAGGCAGAAACGGAGCTCAGGGACAAAACTCATCACAACAAAGCGCGGAGATCTAGCCCTCGGAAGAGGCGCAGCGCGGCGATTCTTCGCGTCATTCCAAGGGTGAGTTCTGGCTGTGAAGCCGGAACTGCAAATCGTTAATGCTAATTGGTAATTTTATGGATCGATTGAATTATTTACTCGGATGAAAGTGATTAATACTTTTATTACATGTCAATGATGGTCATGAAAGCGATAAACATGGATGAGACGGATGCAAACGGATTATTTACATGAAATTATGATAGAAACATTAATGAGTCCTCTGTTGAAATAAGTCAATTAGGCTAAATATGACGGATATACAACGAATATGCGAATAAGCAGATGAAAATTATATCAATGACGAATTCCAGAAACTCAATATGAACAAATTGAATCTCTAAAATCCGGGTTTGAATTTAATGACGAAAACCCGCAAATATTGATTATTTGGGATTTAAGTCGGATTTGTGATAGTTAAAACATATTGATGAATGATGAATTATGTGATTATTAAACTATTGTGATGAAGAATTAAAGAAAATAAACGAAACAAATAACAAACATACGAATTACGAGAGGATTTAAGGAAGAAGAAAAGAAGCGAGAATGCGGCCCCTCACGAAGAGGCGCGGCGAACTGCGCTCCTTCGAAGAGGCGCGGCGATTCTTTGCGTCTTTTCTCGACGTCTGTCTACTGGAAATCCGCAAAAACAGAGTTTTAAAGCACGGTTTTAGAAATCGGTTTTAATGGTGTATTCGACATAAATCTTACAATGGTGATACGAAAAATAAAATACAATAAATAAATAAGGATTATACACCCTCAGACTTACATGTTGACGAAACGAGATGAACTAAGATATCGATTAGTGAATGCTCGACGCGAATGCAAAGAGAGTGCCCTCGTAAGAGGAAAACGATTGATTAATTTAAGTTGATTATTGGTGTAGTTGGTCAAATTGGTCGGTCATGCAACGGAGAGGCTGGTACCCGGAAAGATCCGAGCTTACGTGGTCGGAAGTCCAAGCACGTAGGCGCCAATTAGTAAGAACAAAGTCTAGAATGCAAAGGGAGAAGAGAAGGGCGGACACTCGCGTGAGAAATATGAGGAACGAACGCTCCTATTTATACTAATCACGCGGAGGGAATTATGGTAAGACTAGGATACGGAAGGAAAGATCCGGAAACAACCGACTTAGGTTAAACGCGGAAACTTGGACAAAAATAAAGCCCTGGGAAAAGGCGCAGCAGGTGCTGCGTCCCTTGGAAGAGGCGCAGCACCTGCTGCGTCCTTTCCCGGGTAGGTTCCTTTGCGCGTAGAAAACGCGTTTGACAGCCTGTCGTATTTTAGGCATAACTTTCTCTACAAGAATCGGAATAAGGTTATTTCGGTGGCGTTGGAAAGCTAAGAAAGAGATCTAGAACTTTCTGTGAAATAGGCCCGACCCAAAAAACTCGTTATGACCTCGTAAAACGGGACTAAAGGTCGGGTTGTCATTTAGCTAAATGAAATGCACATTTTGTAATGTAAACTTTTAGTTTAGCCTAATGAAGTGACATGTGACTCAAAATGAGATATAATCTCAACATTTTATGACATCCTAACCTTAGGTAGACAAACCCATTGCTTTGACTCGGGATTTGACGGTTTATAGAAAATGAAGACGGTTTTTGACCCGGACTCCAAATGTACTCTAATTACTGCCAAAACGACCGTATCGGCACGTAGATGACAACTAAGAGGTAAACATTAATATTTGAGCAATCACTTGACGATAAACTTACGAACTGTCACAAATCGTTCCGCGTAGCAAACATGCGGCCCAATCATCACCGGGTGGTTTGCGAGAGGTGCAGAAATGAGGTATCTACAGAGCCCCCACTTTGACTGAGGCTTGGACAAGGCGAAAGTCAAAGTATAGCCATCAGGTCAATCGAAGATTACAACCTGACGACTATGGCGACGCGAGGCGGCTCAAGGGGTCTGAACCAAGGACCTGTCGTCGGGAACATTTTAGAGTCTGTCGACTATCGGGGAGGGTCGTTTAAAGTCCATTAGACTACGTAAGGAAGCTCGCCAGCCATAAGAAGAAACCATACCTGAGATACCCCTGGGTGAAACGGGACTGAAGACGCTTCGGCAAAACTCTTTGGTCTGAAGATAACTTGGTGTCTGAAGGCATTCAGGGGTCACAAGGAACTTTGGTCGAACTCTGCGGGGAAACAAGAAATATTGAAAGCAGCAGGACGTCAGTAGAAACTGCTGGGGAATCCGCTTGCGTTAGTCTCAAGCGAACTCTGGCAAAACTTGAGGTTGAATCGCTTGCGTCGGTCTCAAACAAACTCTTCTTGGGAATATTTTGACGACTAGGAACATCTAGATCGTCGTGGGAGAAATCTTGAGTGAGCGATCTTTGCAAAATACTCTGCCTGGATAAAAGGATTTTGAGCAATCTCGCAAAATCTTCTTGCGGGATAAAATGCGGGCCGGAACGAAAGAAAATCATCGAAACGGACCAAAAGAATATAATAGCGTTGAAGAAGAGGCGCACCAAAGATGGGCCCACAAATAACGAACTCATAACGAATTTTTGAAAATCCGTATGGAGGGAACACAAGGAAGAGGCGCAGCAAGAGCTGCGTCTCTTGGAAGAGGCGCAGCGCCTGCTGCGTCTTTTCCCCAATTTGGCTATTTCTGCGTAAAAACGCGAACTCAGAAGGATTGTATTTCATTATTTCGAAACACAATTCTTGCAATTTCTCTCTCAAATCTTTACCATTTCCGTCGAGGTTTGATCCAAAAGCTTGCATTAAACATGACTAATCGAGGTATGTGTTCCAATCTTGCATTAATCATCTACATTTGTTGAATTTTGAGCCGCAAAAACTAGGGTTTTCGACCCTTTTGATCGAAAATTTGGGGCTTTTCCCCCAAATGGATTTGCTATGCCAAATTGATGTTAGAAACGGATAGTAGGCAATGTTAGGAACATAACCATGTACTTGCTTCGAATTTTCATCGAGTTTTGAGCCTTTGAGTGAATTTTGAGACGGTTTTACACCTGAACCGTAAATTGCTTCGAAAATAGCCTTAGGAATGCCCATTGGCGATGAAATTTGGTATTTGGGACCCTTGGATGATGGGTAAACTTTCTACCATCTCGAAATTTTGGTTCGTGACCACTTTTTCAGGGCACCTTTCTAGGGCATAATCGTCGTTATGGCGGAATGCTGCCGAATTTTCGACTTGAACCTGGAACTAGGCTTTGACTTGGACTTGACTTGACCCGATTTATCACATGAGTGATTGGGTTGGCGGGGACGTGGCCAAGGATGGCATGGAAAGGGCAGTTTTCAGGGCTCTGAAGGCTCGAAAATTCCTTAACAAAGGCTTGTCGTCATGTGACGCGGCCTGAATTTACTTTAACGTTGCAGGTGATGAGGCTTCTACTTCGGGAGGACTCCCATGGAGATAGACGCCAAAAAAGATCTTGTTGAGGAGGCTTTAGAGCAGGCCTTCACCGCTGCGGTGATGGCCACTGGAGACGAGGCTCACGAGGAGGAGGCCGTCGAGGAGGAGGAGGCCCCGAGACGGGCCAACGTTGGGCGAGGAGGTCGTCAGCTGAGAGGAGCTCCTGCGTGGGCTGAGACTTGGGAGAGTAGGCACCTTGTGTGGGCTGCAGAGGGTCACCTATCCTACAGAACGGTGAAGAGCTTGGTAAATAAGAATTCACTACTCATTACCTATTCTCTTTCATTCTTTTTGTCCAAACTTCTTTCAAATTTCAGCCAAAACTAAAGATAGCTTTGTTTCAAATCATTATAGGAGGCCGCGAACATCAGGTCGTTCTCGGGTTACACGACAACGATGGAGCACTACGAGCGGCTGTCGGTGGAGGAGAGGGCCATGATCGAGCGTGGAGCGTTTGGTCCTCTGGTTCAGGTCTGGAGGGATATCGTGAAGAGGAAGTTGCGGGCTAACCTTAGCCTGGTCCGCGCTTTCTTGGATCGATTTTGGGATACGACTTCCAAGTTTCACCTGCCTTTCGGTGAGGTGGGAGTCACTTTGGAGGATTACGGCATGATTTACGTCCGCCGTGTGGGGCCGAGGAGATGGTGTGGCCGGAGACCGCCATGAGGGCGGACTCGGCCGAGGCGAGGAGATTGATCGGACTGGAACTTGTCGCCGAAGGTCACAGTTGCGATCTTGGGTTTGGTACCCGCACCTACGTTCGAGACTACTTTGCGGGAAGACCCCGGTCTTGGTGACGATCGATGGGAGGGAGACAGCTCCTCCTCCTCCTTGTCTGGTGAGCGAGAGGGCTCGTCTGTGGCTTTGGTGGTTCCTCTTTCGATTTACCTCGGAGACAAAGGCGAGAGGCTATCGACGAAGCTTCTTCCCTTTCTTTCGACTGAGTTCCCTAGACGCCGGGGCCGGTCACTTCTTGGTTTTGCGGTCCTCATCCGCTTCATGAGGGCTATGGTTCGTCCGGGGTTGATGGAGAAGGGGAATTCTCCTCCGGCGCCGGACGGACCGGACTACTTTGTTGGAGGTATGAACCTTCCTTTAGACCAAAGTAAATTCCTTTCTTTACCAAATCACGAAAGATCGTCATTGACTATTCATTTTACGAGGCATGGTCGTACTCTTACTTCCCGAGTCTCGCGCCTAAGAGGACGGAGCACGGAGAAGGCCTATCCGTGGTGAGGATTGGGTGATGTCTTGGACGAAGAGCAAGCGCTCTTCGCACAATGTCACCGGCGGGACGTGAACGCCCTTCACCGAGCGCGTGAGTATCCCACTCGTATTCATTTATATTTCTTATCCTTTGCCTTTACTTGATCATAGGAATGATCCTTGCCTTATCTTGTCGCAGTGGGTGCCCAGACCTTGGGCGGAGTACGCTGGAGCGCCTCCTTTTGTCGCTGAGGTTCTTCGACCTAGGAGCTCGAGTCGGCTGCTGCTGTGGACGTCGATGGGTCCTGTGTGGTACTTGGGCGAGCGTTTGGCTCGCCAGTGCTCTCGGGACGCGTTGACGGTTCCCGTTGATCCTCCGAGGACGATGTTCAGGGAGCCTACTGAGGCTGAGAGGGAGGCGGACCTGGCTGGTGCCAGTGGCGACGACCTTCTTCTTCCTGGTGAGGACTACTCGGCGTTCCTTTACGGGAGGTTGGCGTACTGGCCAGTAGTGGTGAGTATCTTTTACTTTTCCTTGATTTGATTTTGAGAATTACGACGAAAGATCGTCGATTAATGAGAATTATTTGTCCTTGCAGGAGGTCGAGGCGGCGGGCATCGAGCCCCCAGTGTACCCCGAGACTCTTGAGTACACTGACGCGACCGGGAGGACGACGATCTCCGAGTTGCGTGACTTTGACGTAGCTGTGACGGATGCTGGCTTAGATGACTGGCAGCATCTGATTCGGAGGGTGAGCCTCCAGCTTATATACCTTTCGTGTAAGAACACATTCGATTGAACTTAACTTACTAAGAATTTCTTTTGAAATGCAGGTTGCGCCATCTCGGTTCGTGGCACTATGGAGGGTGGCCAACCGGCTACGAGCTACCGCCATCGAGGCACTCGTCGGTGGTCGAGGTCGTCAGGTATGAACCTCATTTGATTTCTTTTGATTTTTTGATTTTCAGTTTTGTTTGAATTGATTGACATGAGCCAATTTATTTATGTTTATAGGCTGGTCGTGAGCTGGAGCGAGAGTTGACCCAGTCTCGGGAGGAGACAGCTCGCTTGTTGAGGGAGCTCGAGTTTCGGGATGCCGAGATTGCTGCTCTTACGGCGAGGGTTGCTGAGTTGGAGGGTGCCCAGCAGTAGTTTTGTGTAGTTCTGTACATTTGGACATCTGATTTTGAAACATTTTTGGACTTTGTTTGGGGCGCAAGCCCCCCAGTTTGCTTGGACTTTTGGACTTTGTTCGGGGCGCAAGCCCCCAGTTTGCTTGTACATTTGTTTCATTTGGTGTATATACGACGGCCTGAGTGCCTTTGCTGCTGGGTTGTGTTGCTTGTATCTGCAGGTTAGTTCTTGAACAGGTTTGGTAGATAACGGTTTACGCCGTCATGCTGCCGAAATTTACATAGAAATCACGCAAAACATACATTTTATACATATGGCCTTTGACCAGCGCAAAATGAGACTCGAAAGAGCACAAAAATGCAAAAAATGCAAAAATTTTGTCGGGAATGACTGGACGGTAGGGAGGGTTACCCCCTAAAAAAAAGAAAAAGAGAAATCTGTAAGTGTAGAAATGAAATGTTGAAATGAAAACAAAAGGAAATTGTTTCCCAAAAATGAAATTTACTTCCTAAAAAAATAAAAAAATGAAATTTATTTTCTAGAAATAAAAAGTTTGAGTGTCATGAAATGGCGAAGGTGTCGATGTCGCCTTGAAATGCGTGCCCGCGAAAATAGGAAACTTGAAACATGGTAAACTGCTCGTATTTACCAAAATAAAATCCCGTAGGAATAGGAAATTATTCGTTATAGAATTAGGAAAGATCCAAACGCGGAAATCACGAGAAAGTGAGCACTGGGAAGAGGCGCGACATGAGCTGCGTCCCTTTGAAGAGGCGCAGCAGGTGCTGCGCCTGTTCCCAAGCTTGTCCGTTCTGGCGGATTTTTGGAAACAGCAATTAGTATAAATAGAAGCGTCGACGGGGCGTTAATTCACACAATTCTTCCGTCTCTTCCTCGTCTATTCACATAAAATTCTCAAAATAAATCTTCAAGAGAAAATTGTCATCATGAATACTTTGGAGATCCGCTTGCAGGAATGGACCAACGAGTTCTCGAATATGGAGAAGCATGACATGGGTGCTTATAATCTTGGGTCTTTGTTGAGTTTGAAACTTATTAAGATTGTAAAACCGTTCTTGGATGCTTGCCTTGACTATTGGGACCCGAATTATCATGTTTTCGCGTTCCCAGGAGGTGACATTTGCCCATTTCTGAAGAAATAGGCGCTATTGGTGGATGGGATCCTGAACATTTACCTGCCATTCCTTCCACTTCACAAGGGTATAAGAGCAAATTCAGAGACTTGCTTGGACTGACCAGACTTGAGGTGGATCGCTTAGTTACCCCGAAAGGCGTGAGAATGTTGGATTTTATTGATCGATTCATCAACAGGGCTGACCCTACTGTCTCTCATGTTGTTAGGAGGAGAGCATTTGGCTTTTGTTTGCTGCACGTGTATGTCTTCCAAGGGCATGTTGATGAAGACTTGAGAGGTGACCCTCGTCTTTTGTGCCTTATCGAGCAAATGGAGCTGCGCAGGAGCCCAGCTTGCTTATGCTTAGGAGAGATCATCTTGGGTTTGGATAATAGGAAATCCAACCGCGATCTGCCATTTTTGGGGAGTCCCGTCATCCTACAGGTAAAAGACACCTTTCTTTCTTTCTTTTTTTTTTTTTTTTTTTTTTTTTTTTTTTTTTTTTTTTTTTTTTTTTTTTTTTGGTGTCTAATACTTGCTTTTTGGTAGGTTTGGCTTATGGAACGGCTCCGATTGCTCGAGCCCCGGTTCATGCACTTTCCTATCATTCTCGTATGATTGCGATGAGGACGCGGTTGTACATGGTGGACTTCACCCGGTCCGTGACTATTGGAAGAACAAGTCAAGAATGATGATGGCCCGTTGATTAGGTGGGTTGTACCGTGGTGGCACCTCAAGTCCATCACTGGAGTGTCTTCTTTGGATCCCACTAGGTCCGTGCGCATTCCGGGACTGGAGTTCATGGTATGCATCTTTCCGGAAAGATTGATGAGGCAAGTTGGGCTGAAGCAGACGATCCCGAGGCTTGACACCGTCCCGCAGACTGGTATGGCGCTTACTACAGAGAGCCGAAGAGAGTGGGCTATCAAATGGGCCCAAAGAAACATGTGGTTCTTGAGTTTCTCCGCCAATGCTTTGTGGGTGTCGGATTCCTATCTGAGGTGGAGAAAGGCTGCGACTTCAGAAGAGCGCGAGAGACTAAGGAAACGCGAACCTGTTGACTATAAGGTGCGCGAGGGAGAGAAAGAGAAGGAGAAGCATCTGACAGAGGGAGAAGAAGAAGCCGGTTTTCAGGTCATTCACCCTTCAAAGAAATCAAAGACTACTCCTGTTGCGGAAATGGTGGTTAGAAAGAATGGCAGAGTCAGGCCTCGAGAAAGACCGTTGGTGATTAGGTCTGAGGTGGTGCAAGAGCGCCCGGCTCGAGGTCGTGACAAGAAGTATGACAAGAGTGACAAGGGCAAGGGGAAGATGGAGGAATAGCCCGAGTCCTTATTTATTATTTGATTATTATTATTTATTGTTGTTATAAAAAAGGAGGGATTTTTAGAATCCTAGCCTATTCTATTTTTATTATGTAACGTACTATTATTATTAGAAAGCGAATGGAATAAAAAAGGTTGAATGGTTATGAAACCGTTGTGGTTTTCTTTTATTATTCTTGTCGAATTTCAAATGCAACGCAAATGTCCTTCTATTTACATTTTAGGTATAATGGGTTGAATCCTGTGAAGGATTGCCTACGTATTCACTTAAAAAAGCGAAATCAAACCCTTTCGCGTAGTTCGAGTAAATGTAAAAGAATAATTGTTCTAAGCAAGAGCTTGTAATGAACGTAGAAAATAAGCATGAGCTTTTGCTTGTTCTCAAGGTGCGAATTTAGTTTATTTGATGATATGAGGATGACAAATTTGTCAAAATGCAAGAGCATAGTGACACCTAGCTTATTTCAGCTTGGCCAGGGGCCGTTTATTTAGTGCCACAAGAGCGACACATGGGTTTACGCGAGGCGCGTGTGTGGTCCTATTCTAGGCATAGTATCGTTTCAGTTGGTCAAGGTTTGTGGGGTTTGAAAACTCATTCCCATCTAGGTCTGTGATTCTAACCGCACCCCCTGGGAGTATGGATTTGACTAGATATGGTCCGGCCCAATTAGGTTTGAATTTTCCCCTTGGGTCGACAGGTAAAAGAGCTCTAACCGATTTGAGTACTAAGTCTCCTTCTTTGATGTTTCTTGGCCTAACCCTTTTGTTGAAAGCTCGTTTGATACGTGCTTGATATGTTTGGACATTATGTAAGGTGCGTAGCCTACGTTCATCCAGGAGGATGAGTTCTTCATATCTATCCTTCTTCCAATCGGCTTCAGGGATTTGGCTTTCTAGTAGAATACGCAAGGATGGTATTTCTAGCTCGACTGGTTGTACGGCCTCCATGCCGTAGGTCAAATAGAAAGGAGTAGCCCCAGTGGGCGTCCTAAGCGATGTACGGTACCCCATAGGGCAAAAGGTATCTTGCTTGGCCAATCTCTGTAGTTGTCAGTCATTTTCTTGAGAATTGTGACAACATTCTTGTTTGCCGCCTCTACCGCGCCGTTAGTCTGTGGTCTATAGGGCGAAGAGTGGTGATGCTTAATCTTGTATTTGGCTAGCAATTGCTCTGTTTCGGCTTGGAAATGCGACCCATTATCGCTAATGATCTCATGTGGGCAACCATATCGACAGATGATGTTGTTTTGTATGAATTTGGCCACATTTTTAGCCGTAAGACCAGTGTAGGAAGCTGCTTCTACCCATTTGGTGAAATAGTCAATCGCCACTAGAATGAAACAGTGACCTCCTGTTTCGGCTGGGGTTATTTTCCCGATTATGTCAATTCCCCATGCGGAAAATGGCCAAGGATATGTCATCGTGTATAGCAACGAAGGAGGGACATGTTGTACATTCCCGAAGATTTGGCAATTGTGGCAATGTCTCACGTATTTGATGCAATCGGATTCCATTGTGGTCCAATAATACCCTAAACGTGTGATTTTCTTTGCCATCATAGGCCCACTCATGTGAGGACCGCATTCTCCGTCGTGGACTTCTTCCATCACCTTTCGTGCCTGTGAATGATCAAGGCAACGTAGGACTACACCAAGAGGTGTTCTTTTGTATAACTCTCCTTGCATCAGGATGTATTGGGAAGCCAATAGGCGTATAGCACGTTGTCCCCTTTTGTCCATATCCGGTGGATAGGTACCATTAAGCTTGAAATTTAGGATTGCTTGGAACCAGGGTTCCTGTGCGACTTCCTCTTCATTGGTGATTTGGTGGACATAAGCCGGTTCTGATCGTCGTTCGATACACAAGGGCATGTCTATCATGTGATCTGGCATATTTATCAAAGATACAAGTTTCACAAGAGCGTCTGCAAATTGATTTTCCTCTCGAGGTAGGTGTAAGTAGGTTACGTGATCAAAGAATTGAGCCACTTGGTCTATCCTAGCCTGATAGGGTGCGAGGCTTTCACTTCGGATTTTCCAAGATCCTGTAACTTGGTTGATGATCAGCGATGAGTCCCCATATACTCGGAGGTTTTTGATGCCTAAGCTTACTGCCGCTTGTAGTCCAATGAGACAAGCTTCATACTCTGCAGCGTTATTTGTCACCTCGAAGTCGAGTTTGACAGCAATCGGTGTATGCTCGCCTTCAGGAGAAATGAGCAACACTCCTATTCCGAATCCTCTTAAATTTGAGGCTCCATCAAAGTATAGATCCCAGGAGTCTACATCTGTTTGAAGTATATCCTCGTCGGGAAATGACCAAGTATCTATGGTTTGTGCGTCGTTGATAGGATTTTCTGCGAAGAATTCGGCGACGGCGACCTTTTATGACTTTCATGGCACATATTTGAGGTCGAATTAGAGAGCATCAGAGTCCACCTTGCCAGACGTCCGTTGAGGATGGGTTTCTCGAAGAGGTATTTGACTGGATCCATTTTGGAATATATTTTGACGGAATAGCTAAGCATGTAGTGACGTAGCTTCTTCGTTGCCCACACAAGAGCGAGGCATGTCTTTTCGAGTTGCGAGTATTTGCACTCATATTCCAGAAACTTCTTACTTAGATAGTAAATTGCTCTTTCTTCACTTCCTACAGTTTGAGCCAACATAGCACCATGACAGTTTCAGTTACTGTGAGATATAAACCAAGAGGTTGATCTCGTTGTGGCGGCATGAGCACTGGTGGTTTAGCCAATATCTCTTTGATTCGGTCGAACGCCTTTTGACAATCATCATCCCACATGGCGTGGTCTGTTTTCTTGAGTTTCTTGAAGATAGGCTCACAAATCATTGTAAGTTTCGATATGAATCGACTTATATATTGTACCTTTCCCGGAATCCTCGACTTATTTTTCTTTTGGGGTTGTGGCATTTCGATCGAGCTTTGATTTTAGAAGGATCTATTTCTATTCCTCTCGACTAACCACGTATCCCGGGAGTTTGCCGATGTTACCCCAAACGTGCATTTCTGGGGATTGAGCCTCATGTTGTACTTTCGTAGCCTTGCGAAGAATTTGCGAAGGTTCGCAATATGTCCCTCTCTTTCCTTGGATTTGACGATCATGTCATCTACATATACCTCGACTTCTTTATGCATCATGTCATGTAGGAGTGTAGTTGCGGTGCGTTGGTATGTATCTCCGGCGTTGATCAATCCGAACGGCATTACCATGTAGCAATATGTTCCCCATTGGGTGACGAATGCGGTCTTGTGCATATCTTCCATGGCCATCTTGATTTGGTTATAACCCGCATATCCATCCATGAAGGATAGTAATGCGTGGTCTGCAGTGTTGTCTACCAATATGTCAATGTGAGGTAGAGGGAAGTCATCTTTCGGACTTGCTTTGTTCAAGTCCCTGAAATCAACACAAACACGGATTCTCCCATCCTTTTTGGGCACGGGTACTATGTTAGCTACCCAGTCAGAATACTCGGAAACTTTGATGAACCCGGCTTTGAATTGTTTGTCCACTTCTTCCTTAATCTTTAGAGCCCATTCTGTTCTCATTCGTCGAAGCTTCATTTCTGAGTTTGAAACCCGCTTAATTGGAATTCTATGTTCGGCGATATCCCTGTCGATCCCTGGCATGTCCTTGTAGGACCAAGCGAAAACGTCTTTGAATTCATTTAGGAGGTCTATGAAATCGGCCCTTTCGGTTGAGCTCAAGGTAGTCCCTATCCTAAGTTCTTTGGGTTCTAGTTCGGTTCCTACGTTGATGGGTTCAGTATCTTCTATTACTGGTCCCCCTTCCCCTTCTTGTAATATTTCTTTGGCTACGTAGGGAGGTATTTCGGTCAAGTCTGGGTCTTGGTCATCCTCAGTATCATCATAAACAGAATTGCACTCGAAAGAACACGAGTAAGCGAACCCGATTTATTCATATTAAGATTTGAGTAAAGTTGAAACAAAGAAGCCAACTGATCCATGGTCGGTGGTGGCAAAGGAACGATGGTGGGGCATTTCCCGAACTACCGTGACTACTCGAGGCTAAGCTAGGAGAAACGAAGGGAGTGGGGATGACAACAGGAGTAGACTCTCTAATGACTTCTCTAGACTCCGACTCTGACTCCGACTCCGACTCCGACTCGAACTCGTCGTCTTCTGGTTCTCCTTTGAACATCTCTCCTTCTCCAGTAGTGAGCTTTAAGAGTCTTCCTTGGTTGTTGGTCCATTTGATAGATTTTCTCCATCCTTTCTGCTTTGCTTTGTGTCGATTTACGTGATCAACGCGTGGGGTTGAAGCGATCGTCCTGAAGTATCATAGTAATGATCTCATCCTGCGCGGCCCTAATGAATCGATCTTCTCCAAACAATAGGCTTACAGCTTGTTCGTCGAAGCAAGGTGCTTGACGGGTTTTGACGGTAGGAACCGTTTCGGGAGGAATGAAGTAGCAATCGTGAAAGATCTCGATTCCGGCTAACTTCCTCTCAAGATAATGCCAAGGTTCGGGAAATCCGTGGAAGAGTTCTGAACTTCCTTCTTGAACGAAGTACCCATTTAGAGTGGGGAGATATGGTCTCATTTGGACTCCCACGTGCTTGCGATTTTGGACTTGAGCGAGCATTTCGAGAACTTCTTCTTTTGTGGGTTTGTACCCTAGTCCAAGTGGTATTCTTGTCGAGTTGCCTTCCTTGTATGGTGTGAAGGTGTTCTTCCGAATTGGGTTCAAAGGCATTCCAGGGAAGTATCCCTGAGATTTGAGTATGTGGTTGACCACCAAGTTGGAGTAGGGATTATAGTATAAGGGTGCTAACTCACTTTCTATGACATTCACACTTTGGAAGCCCCCAAGTTTGTATATGGGATCCGCAAGGACTTGATTGTTTGATTGCTTCTCGATTATTGCCTTGATGGGTGACGAAGTGATCGTCACAACTTTGCCATTTAGTGGGATCTTGATCTTTTGATGAAGGGTGGATGTTACCGCTTTGGAAGCATGAATCCAAGGCCTTCCCAGAAGTATGTTGAATGAAGCTTCGATTTTCACTATTTGGAAGTTAACTTTTCGTTCGATTGGTCTCGTGGCAATGGTTAGGCTAGCAAGTCCAACCACTTTTCGTCGTGTACCGTCATATGTACGTACACCTTGATTGGTGGGAGTCCAATCCGACTCTTTCATGCCTAGCTTGTGTGCCGTTTTGAGGGGTATGACGTTGACCGCGGAGCCATCATCTACCAAAGTCATTGGCACATTCTTCTTTAGACAAATGACAGTGATGTATAGAGCAAGGTTGTGACTAGCGCCAAAAGGTGGCAAGTCTTCATCTGAGAAAGTAATAGGATTACTTAGCTTCGGTGATTCTTGGAAGACCAAGTTGACTACATCTTCAGGAGTGGAGTTATGTGCTACATTCAATTTGGCCAAAGCTTGCAGTAAAGCTTGCGATGCGGAAATGAGCTCGCCACTAGTTGCGGACCGAAAGATCAGCCTTGGTTTTCTGTAATTGCTTGAGCAAATGATCAGTGGGGTCATCTTCGTTGTCATTTGGTGTGATGACGTTGGTTGGACCGTTTTGAGTAGTGCTTTGATATGGGCGACCCGAACGAGTTAGGTGATCCACATCTTGGTCTTCACCATTTTGGACTATTTCCTTGACTAAGGAGTTTTCAATGAGATATTCGTCTTCATCATCATCGGCCCAAACCCCATTGACTGCAGCTAGTTCCTTCATTCTCATGATATCACTTTCTAGTCGTATGATTTGATCGATTAGTTTATCGACCACGGTGACTACTTCTTGCATAGTGGCATTTTGAGGGAAGATCAATGGCACGTGTTCTTTAGGTATTGCGTTGGGATTGTGCAAGGCCGTTACCATGTTTTCTAGCTCCCACACTTGTCTATCTACACTCCTTGCCCATGTGATGAAGTCGGAAATGGTAGGGGAGATAGTGGAGTAGAGCCTTTCTTTCTCAATTGCATGAACTTCATTTTCGGTAGGAGAAATGAGGTGTGAGCAATCTAAGGTAGATTCATCACTTGCAATCACTAGAACTCCAAGAGGATTCTGAGTGTTGTTGGGCTTACCTCCTGGTGGTATTGGGAGTCGACCATCTTCAATCATATCTTGAAGTACGTGTTTCAACTTGTAGCATTTTTCTGTGTCGTGCCCCTTGCCCCTATGGTATTCACAGTAGGAATTTTCATCCCAGAATTTGGACTTCCTTTCGGGTTCGGGAGTAGGTCCAATGGGTTGGAGTTTACCTTATTTCATTAACCTTTTTAGAGCGTTGGAGTACGTATCCCCAAGGTTTGTGAATTTCCTTGGTGGAGTAGTTTTCTTGGATGGCTCGAGAAGGTTAACTTCATCGGTCTTGCTAGTAGAGCCGTATGAACGACTTGTGGACCCTTGATATCCTCTACCTACCGTTTTGGACAAGAGTCCTTTACGGATGTCATCTTCAATTCGCGTCCCTAGTACAGTTAAGTCTTTGAAAGTCTTGATGTTTTGATATCTCAAATGGTTGGCATATATGGGCTTGAGATTATCCACAAACTTTTCCACAAGAGTGGCCTCATCCGGGCGTTCAACTAGTTGAGTACTAGTCTTCCTCCACCTACTTAGGAAGTCGGTGAATCCTTCTTTGTCATTTTGGGTAAGGACCTCTAGAGTACGCATGTTGACTTAGATCTCGGCATTATCCGCGTATTGTTTCGAGAACTCGATTGCGGCGTCTTCCCAAGTAGCGACCTTTTTGTGATCTAAAGTGTAGAACCATTGCTTCGGAATGGTGTCAAGAGATGAAGGAAAGATCCTTAAGAACATCTCGGGTTTGATGCCTTTGATAGACATGTAATCCTTGAAGGCACGGATGTGGTTCAAAGGGTTCTCATGTCCTTTAAATTTAGGGATATCCGTCATGCTAAAGTTAGTTGGCAATTTGGAATTGACGGCTTCATATTTGCGATTGTTTTCCCTATAAATGTCATCCCCCTTAAGGTACATCAATTGCTCCTCTAGGTATTGGAGTCTTTTCTCGGCTGCAGTTGTTCCTATGATAGGATTCTCATCTTTAGACTCGTCATCGGAAAAACGTAGTACTTCACCTTTAAGGGGAGGCAACCTTCCCTCTACATCAAAGATACGGCCTTCGATAAGTTCAAGGCGGTCATAGGTTTGTTCTTGAGTGATTTGCATTTGGGCTAGCGCGGCTAGGATTCGATCATTACTCTCTTGAATTTGCTGGAGGTTTGTTTCATCACTTGATCCGGGTATCTTGGAAACTGGATAAGAGATCGGCGACGAATCAAAACACGATCGACCATTCTATCACACTTGCTAAAAGAGGAAAAGTTTTGACTCGTGAAGTGGGTGTGTGCCACTTGTGTTGAGTGGATTTTGAAGAAAGACAAGGTCTTTGAAAATGTGTGTCCTAGTCAACTGTAGTGTAGTTGTAGGAGTGGACTCGAAGTGAGGTTTTGAAATGGGCTTGTGGCCCGAAATTTGACACGACTAACGGACAGAGTTTTGACCGGATTTTGCGCTAATTAAAGGCCTATTTCGAAATTCTTGTTTGAAAATAAGGATTTTGATTTTTTTTTGAAAATTCGTCATGGTTTTGTTTAGAAGTGGTGATCACGTAGGGTTTACACATTTATACAGGCATTATAACGGGATGCTGAGTGCATTTAGAAGGGTTTTGGTTTAAAGGGTAGGTTGCCATACCGAACCATCAAACCCGAAGTCTGTGGAGAGGCTCGTGCCAAACAAGAGTAAGGCCGATTCCTAGTCCATTTCCTCAAGTAGTGAAGGCCCTTGACACAAACAAGAGTAAGCATCATGGTATGGATGACGTCAATCGCTATCCATCCTTAGGCCCAAATAAGAATTAGGACCGTTTAGACGGGACGATTGGTCGAATGGGTTGGGTTGGGCCTAGGAAGGCCGAATTAAACGGTCTAGGAAGACCGAGTTATGAAAACCGACAATTGTCTTGTGCAAACTATTCCCTAACCTTGTTCGAGTTTCACCCTTAGCTACACGTAAGTGTATATCCCCAGCGGAGTCGCCAAACTGTGGACAGCGGGCCGCCCACGGGGGCGCTTGGTGAAGGTCGAAAAACAAGCGTTTGCATTTTGTAAGGAGTCGCCACCAATTTTTATGGGAAATTGGAACCGTTCGAATACTCGTGCCATGTCAAGACACAAAGTAGTGACATGAACACTAAGCAATCGTTACCCTTAGCATTCTATGTCTAGAATGACTCTCGTGGATGCCAATGAACACGGGTGCTCACGGAGATCTGGAGTAAGGGGTGAGGGTACGTATTAGGAAGCTCTTTTGATCGAACACCTAATCCCGCCCGCCTCGATAGCGGCCTCTACTAATGATTAGGGAAGTTGTCTATACTCGATGTATCGTCGGCTATATGCATGCAATGCAACATCCAAGTTTTAATCCTAGCATGTGAGAATTAATACTAAGTCGGTTGACACGTAATTAGCAAACAATTGGGGTCGAAGTAGGATTTAATGTTGATTTTCATGTGGAAACATACAAACAATGCGATAAAAGAAATACAATGAATATAAATTACAATAATGAAAATTACATTAATTACATTGGGATAGGCGATTTATGTCGAAAATACCTTTAAAACGGATAATTTGAGAAAACGAATAAAAGAATAAAAAGAAATAAATTAACGAACAGGAATTAGCGATATTATGGATACTAGTTAGTTAATATGTAAACTAATTAAACTAGGTCAAGGCAGAAACGGAGCTCAGGGACAGAACTCATCCTGGAACAGGCGCAGCAGGACTGCGCCCTCTGGAAGAGGCGCAGCAGTTGCTGCGTCTGTTCCAAGGGTGAGTTCGGGCTATGTGAGCCGAACGCAAATCGTTAATGCTAATTGGTAATTTTATGGATCGATTGAATTATTTACTCGGATGAAAGTGATTAATACTTTTATTACATGTCAATGATGGTCATGAAAGCGATAAACATGGATGAGACGGATGCAAACGGATTATTTACATGAAATTATGATAGAAACATTAATGAGTCCTTTGTTGAAATAAGTCAATTAGGCTAAATATGACGGATATACAACGAATATGCGAATAAGCAGATGAAAATTATATCAATGACGAATTCCAGAAACTCAATATGAACAAATTGAATCTCAAGAATCCGGGTTTGAATTTAATGACGAAAACCCGCAAATATTGATTATTTGGGATTTAAGTCGGATTTGTGATAGTTAAAACATATTGATGAATGATGAATTATGTGATTATTAAACTATTGTGATGAAGAATTAAAGAAAATAAACGAAACAAATAACAAACATACGAATTACAGAGGACGAAGGAAGAAGAAGAAAGAAGCGAGAATCTGCGGCGGCCTCACGAAGAGGCGCGGCGAATGCGCTCCTTCGAAGAGGCGCGGCGATTCTTTGCGTCTTTTCTCGACGTCTGTCTACTGGAAATCCGCAAAAACAGAGTTTTAAAGCACGGTTTTAGAAATCGGTTTTAATGGTGTATTCGACATAAATCTTACAATGGTGATACGAAAAATAAAATACAATAAATAAATAAGGATTATACACCCTCGGACTTACATGTTGACGAAACGAGATGAACTAAGATATCGAAAATTAATTAGTGTGCGATTATAGTCGTTAATTCAGTCATGTGAAGCCAAATGCCGGGAAAATCCGAAGCTTACGTATTGAAATCAGCTCATAATAGCGCCAATTAAGCAAGCAAAAATCTAGAATGCAAAGAGAAGAAGAAGCGAACCTACGCGTAAAAATAAAGGCAGAAGCTCAACATAATCCGTGAAGAATAGGGTTTGAGACTCTTTGGAAGTAGTCTAGGAAGATGCAAAGAATCGTAAATCAGCAGAAGGGCTGGGAAGGCGCAGTGACCACTCGTCCCTTGGGCGCATCCTGCTGCCTTCCGGAGATTTCCTCCTATCCTCTTTGAGAGAAGATTTCATGTTTAGGTTGCCAGTGGAGGCCAGAAATAATTGATTATACATAGATATTCTGAGATACTTCTTTTGAATAATTGTGAAGAAATATGGAATGAAATATGGAACATTCAGACATTCGGCCTAGGTTAGCGATTTATGAGAAATGGAGCGGTTTT
>NC_133530.1:66511563-66530612 GCF_048544455.1 Silene latifolia | reverse complement strand
TGAATAAATACAATCCTCAAAACCAAACCACAAAAAGACGATACAAGATTCTCAAATGACCGTGTTCTAATCGAAATGTAAAATAAACTAAGGCTACAGTGGAAGACTCCTATCGTCATGTCGTGGCATCCCAAATATCCCAAGATACTCATCTCAATACCGCTCAATATCTCGCTCACCATCCCGAATGGATCACCGCAGTTTACAAAACAACACCGGCCGACTAATCACACAATCAATATAGATAACAACAATAAGACAAACAGACAGGCCAGCAATTTCACACACACACACACACACACCACCAACTCCCATCATCTCAATACTGACTGTCCACTTTGGACCCCACAAAAATTGGGGGGACCGCAGCCGTTCCCACCTAAGCCCCGCTCATCGTACGAGCGATAACCCTGTCCCATTAATGTGCACATCCCCTTCCGTGGCGGGTTCCACGAAGGGCGAAACTAGGGCGTGAAGTCACTCCCGCAAGTGACCCCACTCAGCCGAGAACGCATCTCGAGAGCCATAGACAACCAAACACAATCACAGTCACAATCACAATCATCATATCAAACAACTAACTACAGCACATCACCAATATCCCATTATGGGACTAATACTGAGTAGGAAATCCTACCTGGAAAGCACAACAAGCAGACGGTATCTACAGCTGTATCAAAACGCCTCTTCTACGAATCCTCCTCCTAACACATATCACATAAAGACTACACATCACACACTACTCATAAAACCCCCAATCCCTAAATTAGGGTTTAACCAATCTTAACAAAACATTATAAAAATTATAAAAATTATGTTAAAAGCTTACCCTCGACGCAAGGAATCCAATGACACGAAAAACAACAAGAACCGACCGTCGAACTCCGGGGAATTGCTAAGAATGCGATTAGGAAGATGAAGTGGCTGCTTTCTCTCTTAAACAGGGTTTTAGGTTTTGTAAAAGTGAATTAAAACAATGACGGATATGTTTAAATACCTTAATCGCATAATTAACAAAACCCGAGAAAACTCCCCGTAAAACCGGACACTCGATCGAGTACCCAAGGTACTCGATCGAGTACTCGATCGAGTACCCCACTACTCGATCGAGTACCCAACAGTCGAAAACTATTTTATTTCGCAACTTGCCCATACTCGACAGAGTAAGGCCTACTCGATAGAGTACCCCAAGACTTATAAATACGGAGTATTACAGTCTTCCCTCCTTAAAAAGAAATTCGTCCCCGAAGTTCAACCCATACTCTAAAAACAACCATACTAACTCGACCAAGACACAACAACATAACTGAGAACTCAAAAACTCGACCAAACATAAAACATGAACTCTTAACACCCACTCCACCAACTATGTTTACTTCCTTAACATGACTCACGATATCGCATCCACCACATATATATCTCTCACGACACCAACTTCATACATAACCAACCACCATCCACTAACACTGCTAGCTCCATAATATCATCCACTATCAAATCCAAAATCAAGACACTCCTAGACATCAAACGGAATGTTACATTCTACCACCCTTAAAAGGAACTTCGTCCTCGAAGTTTACTCAGACTCCTAACATCATCCTTCAACTGTCAACACTATATAAAATATTCCCACACTCTGAAGCATCACACTACTACAAGCACGGCCATGGCCTTTTATAAGTATTGTCCACAAAAAAAATCTCTCCTTTACGCTACGCTAACACTCTACTTCCAATTATATTACCGCATGCACCACCCTGAAACTCTCTTTTATTGCATCCTACTCCTCTTAAGACAAATGTTACGTCCTCGTAACTCACTAATACTAAACCCTTAGCTATATTATCTCATTATCCTCATCACCACCATATGTCAAAGATAACTGCCAATAACCTTATTTCCATAATCACTCCTATTTCTCAAGGCTCTCTTACTTCAACAGTTCTCATACTTCAAATCAATCTGCACACCCCTAACCTATACCACAAAATCCTTAATTTAACCCAAAACTTCACTTGTTTCCTATTACCGCAACATGACACACCTCTCTATATAAACTACATAAAACTCTTACCACCAAAAGCATAACTCACGATCCACACTTGTTACGTACCCTCACACTAGATCCTCAAGTTCCTTTCTTTTATTACCGCAAGCCTCATACATAACTTAACACGACACTAATTACTCAACGCCCTACACTCACTGTCCTAACAAAGGATTATGAACCACCTGCATATATCAGATCATTACTACACATGTTCTACGAATCACTTGCCATTACCATGTCCACTAAAGCCTTATCTAGAACAAGATCAAAATTACTGTAACAACCTCTCACAACCGTGTCCCATCCACAGAATATCACTATACCATGACAACAACGAAAACATATTCAACTCTATTTCATATCATACTCTACCTCATTCTTAACTTAACCTGGTAAAGATAACATCAATAAGCAAGACAATTGTCTACATGTTCAACCAAAACTCACAAAGAACAACAGCAAACAAAACAACAATCTATGTATAACTGGTATGCACTTTCGAAAACTCGTATCATAATCATCCCGCCTACTCCACCACAACCGGTGACGGCATCACAACACCGCCACCAACAACCACACCGTAGTGCGAAAATACCCGCATCACAACACTAAATATCGAGCCCGGATCACCACCCGAGGCACCACAACCACATCGATAGACATCACAACTACATACAATTCCATAAATACTGACTCGGAAATAACCTTTCGGACAAGAAAACTTACTCAAATCCACTTTACTCAATCACAACGCAACATATTATATGAATAAACAGATAAGCATCTCATGAACATCATCTCTACCATTTCACGGAATACACGTGTGTTATTAATACACATAAAATTATAACTAGACATGTCAAATTAATCAAATTATTACCTTTTTGGATATCATTCAATTAAACTACCGTGTCCAACATATATATTACAGAACATTCATAAAACAGCTTTATAATTATCACACCATACCACTTCTTGTGAGGTCAGAACCTCACACAAACATTTACACATATCATAGACCCGTAATCACAACCAACTAGTCAATCCTGACCACGTAAGTCACCACTCAACAAAGGTTACCTGTTGTCCGAGCTTAACTCGCATGCCACTCATCACATTCTTCCATTCGCATCACCAAAGACCTTCTGCCATACATAACCATACCGCTAACACTCATTATGAGAAACCACCTCCTAAGACTATGTCTTATACTTCCTGACAACCATACTTTTATCAATTCAGTCTTTACAAAATCAGCCTCTTTAGAATTGCCACTTTTCTAATATACCCTTACCCTTAACCACTAGTCAAAGACCATAACACTACCACTATCCGGACATCAAACCTCTTCACTCATCTCTAAACATCATGATTTCTTTTCTATCTTTGGTTAACATCCCAAACAACGAACATCGAATCCATGAACAAAATTACCTCAACATTCTTCCCAATATTTTCCTTAATTGAATCATCATCCATTTCTCCACCAAAATCTCATATCATGCAGATATTCTACTAACTTCTTACTTTCCTTAATTTCTCGAAACTCATTATTAAACATGTTGTCCTGAAGCTCCCATATAACCATTAACTAACATCCTCATGATAATATCACATATTTCGATGATTCCTTACCTTTATATCACATAACTCCGGTGAATATTTTCCTCAGCTTACTTTTATCCTTCTTTTCTCTTTACACTCAATAATACCAATTAATAGTTCAACTCCTTATTCCTTCTAGCTAACTCTTTAGGATTCCAGTTACCCCTTCGTTGCTCCAAAACTCAAATTCCATTATTTTCTACCGACATCATCCCACTCTTTCTTACCATGGATCTTCTCTTATTATGCTATCACTCACACTTGTCACTAATCTATCCATAGAATCAACGTTTAATGTTCAAACAATTGCATCTCCCTTTTTACATCTCTAGAAATCATAATTCATTTAATACCGTTAATTACCCAAGGAAATCACACGAGAGTTTCGTCTCTCGATAACACAAATTTTCAAACTCGACCACTACCTCGCAAATCCACGTCGCGACATGTCCCATTAAGTTCGCTATATACCACTATTTCCAAACGACCTTTCATTACATATGTTCTTACTCAACACTATTTCTAACCATCTCCCTCCATAATTTATTATACATCTCAGGTTGCTACTATCCACATCCTTTCTTTCAATCTTTTCATTCTCACGTTCCTTAAACTTACATCATGCCTTGCCCACATTCACTTACATTTTCATTACTCAACATACAATCATGTCACTCATCTCGTCTCACACAACATGCTCTATGCCTCAATTAAGTCTTACTAATCCCAACACGTATAAATCATGTCCTCCCCACCGAACTCATACTCATCATAGGTGCCACTCTTTACACCACCAAAATTGGGTAACTTACGCGTCAAGACCAACATACATGTAAAACAATGCATAAAGAAGCAAAATAACGCCTTTGAATTAAACATAATATGCAACGAAGTCAAAATATAAACATATGACCCAAAATAGGGGTCACTAGATCGAGTACAGGCCACTCGATCGAGTAAGGGACTTACTCGATCGAGTAGGTGAAGATCAGAAGCACGTAAAACAAATCACCAGGGCTACTCGATCGAGTAGCTAAGGTACTCGATCGAGTGCCCCCTTACTCGATCGAGTACCAAGGATACTCGATCGAGTACCCCAATTCTCAGCACTGTCCAGTTTTCGTAAAACAGCCATAACTCACTCATTTCTTGGTCGTTTTGGGTGTGTGACCTATCGTTAGAATCGTAAAAGAACAAGCTATCACCTCCAATTGGAATCACATTAAAATCATTTACGCATCTCAAGTTATAACAGTTTAAAGACAACTTTGCTGTAATCAGACGACATAATTATTTGATTTTTACTTCCAAACAACTTAAACAACAACCAAGTTAAACGAAAACAACCCAATACTCATGAAACCAGTAGCCCCAATCACATATGATTATTTTCGAAAACAAAGCAACAACATTCATCATGCACTACCCACATGCTTTTATTCTATAGCCTTTCGGAAGACAAATCATACTCATACATTACAAATCCTATTCCATGTTACTAACATAACAACACTATAAAATAACTTCCATTATATAACCTGCTTAATCCGGAACCATGTTATCATACCACGATGATTCATCTTTTTCCACTAATTCATCCATCATACCACATATTTACCCACCATATACGTTCAACATATTCACCCAGCACATGTTCAATTCATACTCCTAACCTTCTGTACTTTTACTCAACACGACAACAACAACATGTATACTTACACATCGCTTTATATATATATATATAGACAAAACACTTTTACTTACGTAATTATAACATGTCAAATCACATGTATCAATAATTATACTTTCATGCTTTACAATCAACCAACATACAATTCACGTCATTATCATCTTTCATCCATCAATTCATACAACATACTACTACATAAATACACACAGCACACAATAAGCACATAACGATCCCGACACATATCCCATGGCGACCGGTTCAAAATTGTAGGGCGAGTTCGCGACTTTAGGACGTCTCCCAAGTCTTTGCATTAGCTCCTACAACCTTTACCCCGGATTCATTTTAATTGACTCCCTAGATTCATTAGATTCATTGGTTACGGGTTTCGGGATCGTCGCTCTGATACCATTTGTAACACCCCATACTCCAAGTGCCTTACCAGGACCACTCGGTATGAAGACATCACCATCTCGGTGCCTTTAGGTATGATAATCAAATAGACAAAACAGAAACAACATTTATTATAAATAGTTTAATGAATAAATACAATCCTCAAAACCAAACCACATGATTTATACAAGATTCTCAAATGACTGTTCTAATCGAAATGTAAAATAAACTAAGGCTACGGGAAGACTCCTATCGTCATGTCGTGGCATCCCGGCTATCCCAAAGATTTCATCTCAATACCCGCTCAATATCTGCTCACCATCCCGAATGGATCACCGCAGTTTACAAAACAACACCGGGTCGATCACTAATCACACAATCAATATAGATAACAACAATAAGACAAACAGACAAAGCACCCGTCACACACACACACACACACACACCACCAACTCCCATCATCTCAATCTTGACCCACTTTGGACCGGACTACCGCCCGATGGGGGACCGCGGCCGTTCCACCTAAGCCCCCGCTCATCGTACGAGCGATAACCCTGTCCCATTAATGTGCACATCCCCTTCCGTGGCGGGTTCCACGAAGGGCGAAACTAGGGCGTGAAGTCACTCCCGCAAGTGACCCCACTCAGCCGAGAACGCATCTCGAGAGCCATAGACAACCAAACACAATCACAGTCACAATCACAATCATCATATCAAACAACTAACTACAAAGACATCACCAATATCCCATTATGGGACTAATACGAGTAGAAATCCTACCCGGAAAGCACAACAAGCGACGGTATCTACAAAGTTTGTATCAAAACGCCTCTTCTACGAATCCTCCTCCTAACACATATCACATAAAGACTACACATCACACACTACTCATAAAACCCCCAATCCCTAAATTAGGGTTTAACCAATCTTAACAAAACATTATAAAAATTATAAAAATTATGTTAAAAGCTTACCCTCGACGCAAGGAATCCAATGACACGAAAAACAACAAGAACCGACCGTCTGAACTCCGGGAATTGCTAAGAATGCGATTAGGAAGATGAAGTGGCTGCTTTCTCTCTTAAACAGGGTTTTAGGTTTTGTAAAAGTGAATTAAAACAATGACGGATATGTTTAAATACCTTAATCGCATAATTAACAAAACCCGAGAAAACTCCCCGTAAAACCGGACACTCGATCGAGTACCCAAGGTACTCGATCGAGTACCCCCTTACTCGATCGAGTACCCCAGCTACTCGATCGAGTACCCAACAGGTCAGAAACTATTTTATTTCGCAACTTGCCCATACTCGACAGAGTAAGGCCTACTCGATAGAGTACCCCAAGACTTATAAATACGGAGTATTACAGTAGCCCTCCAACTAGGGTTGGCTTTGTCGTTGCCGAGTAGCCGGCTTTCAAGGAGCTTAACCCTTTTTTCAATATCTAAAAACATGTAAAATTCCCGGTTATTGTTTTGTCCTCAACATAGGAGAGACGAGTGCTCATGTTTTCCACGGTAGATAGGAGTCGAAGGACCATGTTGTTGGTTTCAGCAGAAGTCATGGCGGATGCAGATTGATCGGCTTCTTGAGTTTCTTGTTGAAGATCGACGACACCCAAGGGGTTCCTATTTGACATAATGATAGGCGTTATAACTTGTCTTGGCAAGGGATTGCACAAACAAAGGCAAGTACGACACATATGTACAAAAGGCAGTTTTGTCGTTAGGACGCGATGGTGTGACCGAGTTCATTAAAGATCGTGAATGACCTCTTGTGTTTGAACTCTTGGTGCATGACTTTGAACTTAGACTCGAGTGTCAACTTTGGCATACTGATGCCTAGACAGACGACTTCTGACGCAGTTTGGATGTGTGTTGCTGGCATGACGCCGTTGGACAAGACATGCACACAACTTGACCATTGACTCGTAATGTAGGGGAAATGCGGGTTTAAAACCCGACAGGTTTTGACTCTGCAAACGCCATTGGAGATGTCTCAACAATTAGGCGACACGACCTAGATCAGAAGGTAGGTACTAACTTCTGCAAAGACTCAACGTTATCTAGACGACTTGACTTGAAATCGAATGGACTCCAATCGACTCGAGGCTGAATCGAAAAGGTGGACTGAAATTTTCGAAAATAGAAATTTTCAAAAAGATTCATTTGTCGTTTTATGGACGGCTTCCAAAGAGTAGGGATCATTAGAAGGTCGGCCTGTTGAAAGGGTTGTCTTAGGTTTGTTTTCAAAAGACGATTTAAGTTGAAATTGCGGCGGCTCTGAAAACAACGTGTTGTTTCCGAAGACGGTTTTTTGAAATTCCGAATCACGGGTTTGAAAATCGTAAATCGAAGAATTTGGAATCGTCATCACAATGGCCATGAAAACGGTTAAATTTGTTTTCAAAGGATTTAAAATTGGGTTGAAAATTTGAAAACGGTTAGATTTGTTTTCAAATAATTTGAAATTGGATTGAAATTTGAAAATGGTTAAATTGGTTTTCTAAGATTTGATTTTGAAATCTGAAAACGGTTAAATTTGTTTTCAAAGATTTGATTTTAAATTTGAAATTTGAAAATGGTTTAATTGGTTTTCAAATTTTTGATTTTGAATTGAAATTTGAAAACGGTTAAATTTGTTTTCAAAGATTTGATTTTGAATTGAAATTTGAAAATGGTTAAATTTATTTTCAAATGATTTGAAATTGAATTTAAAGTTTGAAAACGGTTAAATTTGTTTTCAAAGATTTGAAATTTGATTTGAATTTAAAAACGGTTAAATTTGTTTTCAAATGGTTTGATTTTGAATTGAAATTTGAAAACAATTGAATTTGTTTTCAAATGATTTGACTTTTTGAAATTTGAAGACGGTTAGATTTGTTTTCAAATGATTTGATTTTGAATTGAAATTTGAAAACGGTTAGATTGGTTTTCAAAGATTTTGATTTTGAATATGAAATTTGAAAACGGTTATATTTGTTTTCAAGTATATGAAATTTGATTTGAAATCTGAAAACGGTTAAATTTGTTTTCAAAGATTTGATTTTGAATTTGAAATTTGAAAACGGTTAAATTTGTTTTCAAAGATTTGATTTTGAAAACGGTTAAAGTTGTTTTCAAATATTTTAATATGGAAATTATGAGGATTGAATTCGTCATTACGACGGGTTAGAAAACCGTTTTAACCTTTGAAATAAGATATGCAAATCGAAAAGTGTGAGAATTGAAATCGTCATTACGACGGCTTAGAAAAGCCAAATTTGATTTTGAAAACGAGATTCGAAATTTGGAAAGTAGCATGGGTTGAAATCGTCATTACAACGGTTTGAAAAACGTTTTTGTTTGAAAATTGATTTCGAATTTTGAAAATTCGAGGGTAGAATTCGTCATTACGACAGCGTAAAAGGGCGCTTTGAGAACGCAATGGTCGGCGACAGACCGAGGTTTTAAATGGCCATTAGGACGACGTAAGAGGGTATTTTGAAATGGTTTGTGAAAACCGAGTTTTGAAATCGTCATTACGACGGCATGAAAAGATGCAATTGAAATGGTTATAAAAATCGGGTTTTGAAAATCATCATTACGAGGACCTAAAAATTGCTTTTGAAACGGTTGTGAAAACCGGATTTGAAAATCGTCATTACGATGGCCTAGAAAGGCGTGTTGAAATGGTTGTATAAAACCGGATTTGAAAATCGTCATTACGGCGGCATAAAAAGGGTTTGCAACGGTCGGCAAAAGACCAAGGTTTGAAACGGCCATTATAACGGCGCAAAAGGGTGTTTTGAAAGTTTGAAATGACACGGAAGGACTTATGATCACAAAACACATAAGCACTCACAGTTCATTATATTATGCATAATGCTGACACGGGTTTTGGCTTAATAAGGGTGGTTACATACCAAGCAATCAAACCCCGATTTTCGAGAGGGATACCAATCCAAACAAAATGTTGAAGGAGGGTGCCCTAGCCTCGTGCTCGAAGGTGATAAAAGCTCTTTGACGAAACAGAAATGTGTAACGTCAACGGTATGCTTGACTCAATCGGGATTCGAAACGCGGGGATGAAAAAACTCACGTCGATGAGACGAGCCAATTGGTCGATAAAGGTTGGGTTGTGGGCCCGGACAAGGAACCCGACTTATGACCGTAATATCAATTAATGCACTTTAACCATGACCTTGTTCGAGTTTCACCTCTAAGGATCACAAAGACACAAGTGTCCTAATTGTCCCCAACGGAGTCGAAAAACTGTGGACATGCAACGGTCTCTTTGAAAGCCACGCTCGGCGGCGTAAAATGCTTTCGATCGGATCGTTTTAGATCGGTCAGTATCGTCTCGGCAAAGGCCGCGAAACGATGTAGAGATGTTCGGAGTCGCCACCAAGCATTTATGGGATGCCTGGAACCCGTTCGAAATCCACTTTATACCTAGGTCAACCAAGGCAAAAAGCGGTGTTTGACATAGGTACTAAAGATAAGGATTCGTCCCACTTTTAGCATTCTATGCCTAAAATGACTCTCCTACGCACTGGATAAGGCCATCCACTATCCAAAGGTTCTGAGTAAGGGGTGAAGGTACGTATTGAGAAGCCCTTTAATCGGACACCCAATCCCGCCCGCGTTAGCGGCCTCTACTGATCGACCGTGGTTGTTTAAGTGCAAAAGTTGATAGAACGGTTAAAATGCATGAATGCGCATTCAAAAGTTTTAACCTAACATGTGAGCTTTCCTAAATCGGTTTGTTTATCCAAGTATCAAGTATAACATGTCAAAGTTGGATATATATTGATTTACATGTGAAAACGGAAATTAAACATCCATTTACCAAGTTCGGATTATGATGCTTAACACGATCCATTTATTTGAAAAAAGGATGTCAAATGACAAAGTGTAAAAACGTAAGCTCGTCAAT
Source organism: Silene latifolia (assembly GCF_048544455.1). Classification (NCBI taxonomy): domain Eukaryota; kingdom Viridiplantae; phylum Streptophyta; class Magnoliopsida; order Caryophyllales; family Caryophyllaceae; genus Silene; species Silene latifolia. The sequence continues at coordinate 66,519,958 of NC_133530.1, read as the reverse complement.
CTGATCCGTCATATGTTCAGATTAACCGTAATCGGGATCGTCCTAGACAAGTGCTAAAAACGAGGCAGAACTGCGCTAGGCAGCCTTATAGGGGCGCGAGCCTATTGGCGATGGGAGGGGCTTTGCCCGGGTTTTGAAATATGAGAACAGGCGGCCACTTGGGGCGCGAGCCATGAGCCGACCCAAAGGGGCGTCTCCCGGTTCTTGAAAATGTTGTTTAAAACCGATTTTTGTGATTAATGATTTGCAAATGTTGTTTGCATGACTCGGAATAATTACTATTGTGTTAGTAATATTCATTGTCGGATTTGCTTGTTTGAAGAGCATAGTTTACAAATAGAAATGTAAATTGTTTGATTTGAACTAAATATGTTAAGTTCATTTCTTTGTAATTAGTCAAGTTTTTCATCGTACTCGGATTAAACCGACATGGTATAAAGAGCCAAGGATGATTACGAATTATGACTAATATATTTACAAATGTAAATAAATGAGAAAAATGCTAAATAAAATAAAAGGGGGTTAAAATACCCATTAATTTGTAATTAACCAAATAATATCACCGAGTCACGGAATAAACCGTCATGATATAAAGAACCAAGGATGATTTTTGTAATGGTCAAAATATGTTTAACATAAAAATGCATTAAAATGGTAAATAAAAGAAAATAATTTCCTTTAAAATGTAATTAACCAATTAATATCACCGAGTCACGGATTTAACCGTCATGGTATATGGAACCAAGGGTGATTATGATTTATCGTTAAAAAGTTTGTCATAAAAATGATTTGAAACATTTGAATTGGTAAAAACCGATTACAAATAAGAAATGAAATAAAGAGGAAAGATGAGAACAAACAAGTTTGAGTCTGACCCGAGAACCCACAAGAGGCGCGAGCCTCTTTGCATAGCAAAAGGCTTCTGTCTCGGGCCAAAACTCGGTTTTGGCTTATCTAATCCTATATTTGAATCGTGTTATGCATTGTTCATGCTTATAAACTCACAAAAACAGTAAAGACATGAAGTAAATGAGTTGTTTAAACCTTCAAACTTACGTGTATTGATGTTTGCGACGTAGACAACTTTAGACACGATTTGCTCGTAGCGACTACTCACGATCAAGAAGTTTAAAAGAGTGCCTTAAAAAAGGATTTTGTTTTGAAAATGAGTTAAAAATATGTTGTTGAAAAACATGTTGATTAATGTTGAGTTGATCGAATGGGTCAGTCGAATGCACGGCGACGGTACCAAACAATATGTGTAAGGCTTGTGTTTACAATCGGTAGGTCGTAAACACGTGTCGATTTTGTGACTTAGGAAGTCAATTCTAGAAGTTTAAGGGAGAGGTGAGGGGCGAAAGCTCACGTGTTGATTATGGTGTGTGAAGGTTGGTAGTTATAGAGAAATGTGGGATGGTAGGCCGGTGGAGTTTGCGTAGAAATTAAGCAGACACCCCATTGAGGCGCGAGCTACCTTGTGACTAAAGGGAGTGTATTGTCTCTTTCTGAAATTTGGATTTTGCATTTGTTCTAACCAATGTTTTGTTGGTTGTGATTTGTGGTCTTTGATGGTACTTAGCCGTGTAATCTAACTCTTGGGTAATATTTGGGGTAGGTATTCTGTGTCCTTGACTCGGGTTTGACCCGTGTGAGTCGGGATTTGAATTTCGTGTCGGTTTTTGGCCCGGTGTCGGTTTAGACTCTAAATAGGGTCATTTTAATAGAAATGACATGATAAAGACATTCATGGCATTATTTTCGACATTCGAGATGTGGTTTGACTCGAGTTGACTCAGGTTGACTCGAGTTGCGGGTTTCTGAGTCGGTTTTGGGTCCGAAGACAGTTTTAACTCTAAATAGTGTTATTTTATTGCAAATGAAGTTAGAAAACTTTTGAAATCATTTTTTATATTCGAGTAGTGCATTAAACCGTCTCATGTATTAAATTGTCTCATGTTTTACAATCCGAGCGTCCCCAGGGAAATCCGCTCGTCTCAAGTCTTGAGAAGACGCTCGTCTTCTGAGGAATATGTGCATCCCGACCTGTGCAAAAATTATAGTCTCCCACTGTTTTACAATCCGAGCGTCCCTAGTAGAAGATGCTCGTCTCTGTCTGAAGACGCTCGTTGATACTGTCGTTTCGTACCAAAAATAAATACCTAAGTACTACTAACAGAAGTCAGCGGTAAGTAGGGTCGATCTCCACAAGGAGGCGGTGTACTATCTACTTGTCTATTTATCTGTCCGATGTCACTAATGGGGGTTTTGATTGATGACTAGACTAATGAGGCTAAGGCAAGAGGTAAAGGAATGCAAGAAATTAACAATAAAAGAAGGGAATATGCTAGGAGTCGGTCTACCGTGGCAGCTATACTATCGGGAATACTGAGGCGATTAGACTATTGATAAGAAGAGCTATGGTCGTCACCTTTCGGTCCTTAAACCGCCCTAGAGCATAAATAGCTTAACTTTCGCCCTCACTACAATACCCTATTGTAACTAAGCAAGCCTTCCCTTCCAATCTTTCGATCCAGGTCGGGGTTAACTAGATTTATTGGTCTCCTGCATGCATTCATTCGACCTGATAACAATTAAATTGCCTAATACAATTCTTATCGCAAGACTAATCTATTCAAGTCAATTAAAACATGCTACCACGGCTTCCCTAATCCTAACATACTAAAGAAATTAGCTACACATGGCTCGGGGTACTAAACTAGCAATTGCTAATCTAATAACATAAGACATGATAACTAAATAATAAAGAAACAATAAAAGCAATAAAGGAACAAGGAAGAATAAAAGGGAAGAGAAATGTTACTGAAATAAATCCGGAAATAGGGAAGAACAAAAGTAACAGTGTTTAGGAAAAATTAGAGAGGAGAAGCCCCCTAATACTCACGTCCTAACTCCTATTTATAAGAAAATAGGAGTATAGTTAAACCTAATGACTAAATTAAGTAAAAGCCCGACCCATAGCAAAATCCACTCGATCGAGTGATTTAAAACCACTCGATCGAGCAACTCAAGCTTAAACCACTCGATCGAGTGAAATAACCACTCGATCGAGTAACTCAATAGGTGAAACTAGTCGATCGAGTAGAAAAAGGACTCGATCGAGCAAAATTCTACTCGATCGAGTACTTTCCAGCGACAGTTTCCTGCTTTGCGCACTGAACTTCAAACGGCTGCCATTTCTTCGTTACTTGGTCAAACAGGGTGATTCCGATGGCATTGGAAAGCTAAAAGGACAAACTTTCATCTCCAATTGGAATCACCTGAATATCTATTGTAAAACTCGAGATATGGCTCTTCAAAGTAGGTACTAGCAATTTGAAGTTCTTCCTTTGCTCGCCTAGCTATCTTTCTTCTTTGCGCATCTCAAAATAGCTTCATTCCCGCTCTAAATTCACTCTTCCTCCAAATGCATGCTAAACGGACGGTAAAAGGCTTAATTTCACTACTTTTGGGTTCATTCCTGCAAATAAGACAAAACAAACCAAAGTAGCATATTCGGGGCATTTCGTAGCATAAAACCACGATAAAAGCATAAAGATACGCGCATAAATTAGGCTAAAAAGACTATATAAAATGCACGTATCAAATCTCCCCAAACCAAACCTTTACTCGTCCTCGAGTAAACTAAATGCAAACTAATGGAACGGAAAAGATAACTCAGAGCTAGCTGCAAATGCCCACTTAAGCCAATTTAATGCAAACAAACTAACACTTATAGCTAAACAGTCAAATGCAAACGAGTTATAGGATGTTTATAATAAAGTGAACAAATCGACCTTGCAAGACCTTTAAAATCGGACTCTCACGGGTCACTCTTCTCTCATGAAGCAAAGGGTGAACATATATATGTAAGAGAGAAAGAAAAATAGTCGCTCACCTAGACTACGACCCACATAAACATGCATGCAACTATTATGATAGACAATTCTAGCTACCGTACACACATTCCAACCAAACAAGGTCTGTCACGGTAGGGCTTACAAAAATATGGTAAAGTGAGGCAATGGGTAGGAAAAGGCAAAACGTTTATGGGAATGTGGAGGTATAGGTGATCAAGCTAGTACCTAAACAAAACCATATGACAACATCCATTTCCAACTCAATTATGAATTAAGCACATGCCCTTCATTTGGCATAAAACTCACCAAACCAAACTAGAAATACTCCTCAAATGATATAAATAAAACATAGGAGCAGAAACCGTCAACAACCAACAACATCTTTTTTCAAATTTTTCCTTTCTTTTTCTATTTTTTTCGGTTTCTTCTTTTCTTCTTCAACTTTTTTTTTTCAACTTTCTTTTTTCTTCTTTCTTTCTTTTTCACGTTTTTTTTTTCAACTCTTTTTTTTTCTATTTTCCTCCTTTTCTTCATAAATACCAACTCCAAAACAATAGATATAAGCCAAACTTGATACCATAGATAATATACCGCAAAAACAATCTAAACTAGCTTGACAAGGCAGGCTAAATTTGGAATGTAGTTAAGGGTCAACAGGCAAATTTGGCTAATGTGGAGTTAAATGGGTAAAAATGAAAGAAAGGGAAATTAACACCTCCACCATGTGACACCAACCACTAACCCGAATGTATGTAGGCAAAAAGCAATTGAATTTCATATACGTGCAAATTGATGATACATGTTATGCAAGGAGTAACTACTCACAATCCTACATGAAACTGGTCACAAATGACACCAGTTTATACGGCTCTAATTCCTTAGAATTTATAAGTAGGTTGCCAAAATTTCAGGTCAAGTCTATTCGTTCAGCTAAATTAAACATTAACTCGTAGATTATGCAATAAGACAAAGCTAAAAGAATAATAGTATAATGCAAGGCTTAAGCAAAAAGACAATTGCAGTGCAATTTCATCACTGAAATCTACCATTCCGACTCAACCTATATGCAAAAATAAACGTGATTTTTTTTTGAATTTTTAACAATTTTTTCAATTTTTTTGGGAATTTAAATTTTATGGAAATAACAATGCAATGCATACAGAAATTAAACGTGATAACAGAAATGAAATAAAAACAACATGCAGACACAGATATGGATGCATAACCTCCCCAAACCAAACCGTACAATGCCCTCATTGTACCAAAACATGGAAAGGAAACGCAAATTAAAAGAGAAAGAGAGTAAAAGCAGAAAAACTCACAAAATGCGCGAATAAAGGGACCTCCCCAAACCGACCATGAACATGGGAGGTTGCTAAAGGCCCGGAAAACCGTCTCAGTAAGCTAATCCAAGTCAAAAACACTCGATGGCGGTTGAACAAAGAGTCGATCGAGTGAAATGGGCATTCAAAACCGCTTTCGATCGAATGGTGTTGTGGTCGATCGAGCGCTCCTTTGCAGGTAGTCGATCGAGTAAATATTTCACTCGATCGAGTGAATTCATCGAAAAAGTGCTCGATCGAGTAGAAAACTACTCGATCGAGTACTTCTCAGCGTTTTACCCGCAAAACGCAAATAAAAACAAACCGTAAACTAACTAGACAAGCAAATGATAAAGTCATGGTATAAAAACCATTTATTACAACTGAAATTAAATAAAAAGCAAAATAAAATCTCCAGGTTGCCTCCTGCGCTAACTAGCTTTAGACAGTCCCGGCTCGACCTTCTTTTTCTTCGAGCCTCTATAATCAGCTACAATCAAAACAGCTCAAAGCGCGCAGTATTAGATCGTACATCTGCGCATGTGCTACAAAGAAGCATAAGTAGCACCAAAGTGTAATAATAGAGAAATAGGAAGTGAAGGTATGTAAACATTTAAGTCTAACAAATTTCCTATGCGAGCTCCTAAATTTATCCACAAAATAAAGGAGCTCGGGAGCAATAGACGATAAATTAAGGTCCCGATTCAGATTAGCAATTTTGACATGACAAGTACGGTGAAAATTCATCAAATTATACATCCACATGGGAGGGGGTATATCATTATAAGAATTAGCACGAGTCAAACGAGGTAGCATACTTTGAATATTAACAATAATAAAATTACCGCTAATTACCTCAGGTAGGTTGCTCTCAACCTCGGAATCACTGACAGAGGAATTTATTACCTCATCCGTGCTAGGAGCATATACCGACTCAGCTATCCTTCCGTCGCCCTCAGTGGAATTCGCCCCGTAAATCTCAGCCTCAAGCGCATCCAACTCGGCTTTGAATAGGGGAGACTCACCGTAACCGTTGTCATCGTCAAAATCGTCATCTAAATCAAACCCATATGACGAATCAAAGCTCCCAATGGCCAACTCACTCGATCGAGTAGAGTTATTACTCGATCGAGCACTTTCCTCTTGATTTTCACTCGATCGAGTGGAAATATCACTCGATCGAGCACTTTCTTCCGGAAAATCACTCGATCGACCAATATAAGTCACTCGATCGAGTGATTCCTCCTGTACAGGGCTGAAATCTTCGCATAAGGCATTGAAATAAGATAGAAACTCGTCATCCGAGTCATAGAGGTCATCCTCAGCATTGGGTAACATGGTTTCCTCAGGGGAAAGACCGCTCTCAGCAAGGTATACCTCTTCTTCTTCCATCTCACCGCTAAGCGAGCAACTACGATTTCGAGCTCATCAACTCATGCGAGTAGAACTCATCTATCATAATCTTGTTGAGCTTGCATTTGAGATGCAAGTGTCTCCAATAAAGATTTCAGCTCCGCAAATTCTTCTTCTTGTATATCGGGAGGATCTTGTTGCGGTGGCCATTGATAGGATGGATGTGGCGGCACAACTACAGCTGCTTGACTAACTCGACTCTCACGCCGTCGAACGCGTAAACTTCGTCATTCTCAAAACAAAGGATCGCATTATGCCCAGCAGACCACATCTCCCGCAAATCACCATTCTCCATATAATAGGACATTGGTGATGGGTCAAAGGTACTCAAGCCTTCCCTTTGACGGTCTTTCACCTAGAACTGTCTAGGTAGTACACAAGGGCCTATTAAAACAAAGACTAAACAAAAGATTAAAACGGCCTCAAGGAAAAAATCCCCTGAGGCTACAAACAGATAAAATTAAACAAATAAATAAGTAGATTGCCTCCCCGAATCGGCGCCAAAATTTGATACATCGTCGTTTTCGTACCAAAATAAATACCTAAGTACTACTAACAGAAGTCAGCGGTAAGTAGGGTCGATCTCCACAGAGAGGCGGTGTACTATCTACTTGTCTATTTATCTGTCCGATGTCACTAATGGGGGTTTTGATTGATGACTAGATTAATGAGGCTAAGGCAAGAGGTAAAGGAATGCAAGAAATTAACAATAAGAGAAGGGAATATGCTAGGAGTCGGTCTACCGTGGCAGCTATACTATCGGGAATACTGAGGCGATTAGACTATTGATAAGAAGAGCTATGGTCGTCACCTTTCGGTCCTTAAACCGCCCTAGAGCGTAAATAGCTTAACTTTCGCCCTCACTACAATACCCTATTGTAACTAAGCAAGCCTTCCCTTCCAATCTTTTGATCCAGGTCGGGGTTAACTAGATTTATTGGTCTCCTGCATGCATTCATTCGACCCGATAACAATTAAATTGCCTAATACAATTCTTATCGCAAGACTAATCTATTCAAGTCAATTAAAACATGCTACCACGGCTTCCCTAATCCTAACATACTAAGGAAATTAGCTACACATGGCTCGGGGTACTACACTAGCAATTGCTAATCTAATAACATAAGACATGATAACTAAATAATAAAGAAACAATAAAAGCAATAAAGGAACAAGGAAGAATAAAAGGGAAGAGAAATGTTACTGAAATAAATCCGGAAATAGGGAAGAACAAAAGTAACAGTGTTTAGGAAAAATTAGAGAGGAGAAGCCCCCTAATACTCACGTCCTAACTCCTATTTATAAGAAAATAGGAGTATAGTTAAACCTAATGACTGGAAATTAAGTAAAAGCCCACCATAGCAAAATCCACTCGATCGAGTGATTTAAAACCACTCGATCGAGCAACTCAAGCTTAAACCACTCGATCGAGTGAAATAACCACTCGATCGAGTAACTCAATAGGTGCAACTAGTCGATCGAGTAGAAAAAGGACTCGATCGAGCAAAATTCTACTCGATCGAGTACTTTCCAAAGCACCGATTTCCTGCTTTGCGCACTGAACTTCAAACGGCTGCCATTTCTTCGTTACTTGGTCAAACAGGGTGATTCCGGTGGCATTGGAAAGCTAAAAGGACAAAATTTCATCTCCAATTGGAATCACCTGAATATCTGTTGTAGAACTCGAGATATGGCTCTTCAAAGTAGGCACTAGCAATTTGAAGTTCTTCCTTTGCTCGCCTAGCTATCTTTCTTCTTTGCGCATCTCAAAATAGCTTCATTCCCGCTCTAAATTCACTCTTC